>NC_134414.1:109316964-109616964 GCF_030867145.1 Opisthocomus hoazin | reverse complement strand
CCATCTCTTCATCTGGTATCGATCTAATCAACAGCAACAAAAAAGGTCACAATTTCTTTCTTGTTTTTATATCCTAAGGAAAACGCTTAGGAAACCACTAATATTCCTACCTCTCCCCCAGAAGGGAACCACCCTGAGACATTCAGGATTCTCCTTGGTTGGAGGAATTAAAGACCAACATCTGTCAGGAATACGTGTGTATCTGCAGCTGTGATTTGGTGCAGGAGAAGTAAGTGACCTCTCAAGACTCCTTCCAGTTCAATTTTCTGGTCTCCCTGTATAGCATTGCAATGTGTCTAGAAAAAGCAGAAAAGATCCTGCTTGTATATATATATATCCCATTATTGTGCTTTTTTTCAATAATACTGGAAAGGTCAGATTTGAAGGGAAAATCCCCATGCAACCTTTAACTACCATGTTGCTGTTGATACATTAATCTTCTATATTTTCTTTAAAGATCATAACAAAGCAAAAAGCAGCAGAGTAGAGCAGGTGTGCGACAGTTGCATGAGGAAACTCGGACAGATGTTTCACCAACAGCAGAAATTTGAGTGCTTGCACAGCAGAGAGAGAAACAGAGTCTTGCCATGCAGAAATGCTTCATAGATAGGAAATGTGTATTTCTGCTTGGGATCACCTGAAAGTACATAGAACCACTGAAGTAGGGATGACAGGCTTGGGTCAATAGCATAAAGTCAAACATGCAGAAGAACAAATGCATACAAATTCTCGTGTGCATACACAGCAAAAGTTTCTCTGCTTTCCACCAGTGCTGTGTGTTATAATATTTCTTCAGATGGCATAGCTGGGAGTCAGTCTGGCAGGCACTTCAGAGTAGATTGTCCCCATCTGCTTTTTCACTTCAGGGGTGAAATCTAACCTCAGAAACCCTCACAGTTCTTTAATTTCAAAAGAAAAACAAGATTTGACATTAACTATCATGGTAAGTTGCTACCTACAGAGGCAATGGATTTCTTAAATAAATGTAGAAGTCTAGTAATTTACTAAAAAAAGACCACTCTGGTTAAATTGAATAAACATTGATCATCTATTAATATTAAGAATGACATTGTCTTGCTGCAGCCTTGGCTCTGGATTAGCATCATAATTTATTAAAATTTTGAAGCAGCACTGCAGAATGGAAGACGTTCAAATCTGTACCTGAAAAATCCACTAAAAGCTTCCTGCAGAGAACCTCAGAGGTAAGGAAAGCAGAAACAGAAAGTATGCATAGCTATCAGACAAGACTTATGCAGTAAGTTCAACACCTCATTTTACCCACTTTATATGCATTTTGTATAAATCAAAGGTCATGTTTTAAGTCTATGTTAAATCATTAAATAGCTCTTTTCAAAATGTCAGCAATTCATTGCACAAATAGTCTGCTAAATAATAGTTAATCAATTGTAAATGGCATACAGATTCTCATGTAAACTTTGGGAAAAGTATGAACCTCAGCTAAATAATGATGATATTTTTCATGGAAAGTCACTTCATAAACTTGCCTTGACTGATTTAAACTGGGCAAAGCTCTGATATAAATAATCTCTGAAATGTGGGTTTTACTGCAAAGTCATATTTGATCTTATTATCATAACTGTACTCTTTGTAACTCTACCCAATAGTTCCTTGCTGCATAAAATCAACCTCTTTGCTGATCCATGTCACTGGCTTGGGGAATACATTGGGCAAACATTGAAAAATAAAATATTTCTGTGATTACTATAACCCTGGATTTTTCCCCACTTTTTGTAGGATGAAGAATGGCATGTAAGGAGTTGTGCAAGTTCTATCATTCTGTCAAAATATAATCTTTAAGCTCTTAGCAAGACCAGCTCTCCTCTTATTTGCACTGAGATTAGGGGTTTTGTGACCTGCCCTCCTTTTCTTCTTCCCTTTCTCATTCCAGCTTTCTTCTCCTTCATTTTTCCACCACATCAGTTTTGTCTATGCTGCTTCCTTTTCATACAGAGTCAATTTTCTTCACAGCCTGTTCCCCTCATATGCAGGATTTTCTTTTCACACACAATGCCTTCCCTCCTTTATTTTCTCCCCTATTATTTCTCCTGTTGAAGTTACATCTCACTCACCCTCACAGAATCACAGAATCATAGAATGGTAGGGGTTGGAAGGGACTTCTGGGGATCACCTAGTCCAGCCCCCCGACAAAGCAGGGTCACCTGCAGTAAGTTGCACAGGACCACATCCAGGTGGGTTTTGGTGTCTCCAGAGAAGGAGATTCCACAACTCCTCTGGGCAGCCTGTTCCAGTGCTCCGTCACCCTCAGAGGGAAGAAGTTCTTCCTCATATTCAGATGGAACTTCCTATGCTTCAATTTGTGCCCGTTGCCCCTTGTCCTGTCACTGGGCACCACTGAAAAGAGTCTGGCCCCATCCTCCTGACACTCGCCCTTAAGATATTTATAAGCATTTCTAAGATGCCCCCTCAGACTTTTCTTCTTCAGGCTAAATAAGCCCAGCTCCCTCAGTCTTTCCTCATAGGAGAGATGCTCCAGTCCCCTCACCATTTCATAGCCCTCGACTGGACTCTCTCCAGTAGCTCTTCATCTTTCTTGAACTGGGGAGCCCAGAAATGGACACAGTACTCCAGATGGGGCCTCACTAGGGCAGAGTAGAGGGGGAGGAGAACCTGGCCATACTGTTCTTAATGCATCCCAGGATCCCATTAGCCTTCTTAGCAACCAGAGCACATTGCTGGCTCATGGTCAACTTGTCGTCCACCAGCAGTCCCTGGGTCCCTCTCCACAGAGCTGCTCTGCAGCAGGTCTGCCCCAAGCCTGTACTGATGCATGGGGTTGTTCCTCCCCAGGTGCAGGACCCTGCACTTGCCCTTGTTGAACTTCATCAAGTCCCTCTCCACTGAACTGTCTAGCCTGTCCAGATCTTGCTGAATGGCAGCACAGACTTCTGGTGTATCAGCCACTCCTCCTAATTTTGTATCATCACCAAACTTGCTGAGGGTACACTCTAACTCTTCATGCAGGTCATTGATGAAGAAGTTGAACAAGACTGGGCCGAGTACTGACCCCTGGGGAACACCACTAGTTACAGCCCTCCAACTAGACTCTGTGCTGCTGACGACAACCCTCTGAGCTCTGCCATTCAGCCAGTTCTCAGTCCACCTCATTGTCCACCCATCTAGCCCACACTTCCTGAGCTTCCCTAGGAGGATGTTATGGGAGACAGTGTCAAAAACCTTGCTGAAGTTGAGGCAGACAACATCCACAGCTCTCCCCTCATCTACCCAGCCAGTCATGTCATCATAGAAAGCTATCAGATTGGTCAGGCATGATTTCCCCTTGGTGAATCCATGTTGACTACTCCTGATAACCTTCTTTTCCTCCACTTGCTTACCAATGACATCCAGAATGAGCTGTTTCATCACCTTTCCCGGGATGGAGGTGAGGCTGACAGGCCTGTAGTTCCCTGGGTCCTCCTTCTTGCCCTTTTGAAGACTGGGGTAACACTGGCTTTCCTCCAGTCCTCAGGAACTTCTCCTGTTCTCCAGGACCTTTCAAAGACAATGTAGAGTGGCTCAGCAATGACATCTGCCAGCTCCCTCAGCACTCATGGGTGTATCTCATCAAGGTCCATGGATTTGTGGGTGTCCAGTTCACTTAAATGATCTCTAACCTGATCCTCTTCAACCAAGGGAAGGTCTTCCTTTTTCCAGGCTTTCTCTCTTGGCTCCAGGGACTGGGATGCCTGAGGGCCAGCCTTAACAGTAAAGACAGAAGCAAAGAAAGCATTCAGGAACTCCACCTTCTCTGCATCCTCTGTCACCTGGGCACCCACCTGTTTCAGCAGCGGCCCCACATTTTCCCTAGTTTTCCATTTGCTACTAATGTACTTGAAGAAGTCCTTCTTGTCTTCAACATCCCTTGTCAAATTTAATTCTAAGTGCACCTTAGCCTTCCTCATTGCTTCCCTGCACACTCTGACAATGTTCCTGTATTCCTCCCACGTGGCCTGTCCCTCTTTCCGCATTTTATAGACAAAGGTCCATTTGAGTTTCACTAGAAGTTCCTTGCTCATCCATGCAGGTCTCCTGACTCCTTTGCTTGATTTCATGCTCAGGGGGATGCACCAATCCTGAGCATGGATGAAGTGATATTTAAATAGCGACCAGCTCTCTTGGACCCCCCTACCTTCTAAAGCCCTAACTGATGGGATTCCTCTAAGTAGGTCTTTGAAGAGGCCAAATTTGGCTCTCCTGAAGTCCAAGGTTGTGATCCTATTTATTGCCCTGCTTCCTCCATGCAAGGTCCTGAACTCCACCATCTCATGGTCACTGCAACCAAAGCTCCCCCCAACCTTCACATCCTCAACCAGTCCTTCTTTATTTGTCAGCACAAGGTCCAGCAGCACACCTCTCCTTGTTGGCTCGTCCACCTCCTGCGTCAAAAAGTTGTCGTCAATGTTCTGCAGGAACCTCCTGGACTGCCTGTGCCTGGCTGTGTGGTCTTCCCAGCAGATGTCAGGGTGGCTGAAGTCCCGCATGAGAACCAGGGCCTGTGACTGTGAGGCTACTTCCAGCTGCGTGTAGAAGGCCTCATCGACTTCCTCTTCCTGGTCAGGTGGCCTGTAGTAAAGACCCACAGCACTGTCACGCTTATGAGCCTGTCCCTTAATTCTTACCCATAAGCTGTTGGCTCGTTCTTCATCCACCCCCAGGCAGAGCTCGATACATTCCAGTTGCTCCCTCACATATAGAGCAACTCCACTACCTCACCTTGCTGGCCTGTCTTTCCTAAAAAGTCCTTCATAGCCATCCATGACAGCATTCCAGACATGCGAGGTGTCCCACCATGTCTCTGTAATTGCAATGATATCGTGGCCCTGTGACTGCACACAGAATTCTAATTCTTCCTGTTTATTCCCTGTGCTATGTGCATTGGTGTACAGACATTTCAGGGACGTAATCGAGCACACAGGTTTCACTGGAGGGGTGCAAGAGGATCTGCCATAGACATACCCACCCTTAAGGTGGTTGGTCTTCTGGTTCTCAGTTTGGGAGGCAGCTAAGGACCATTTGTGACTGCTCTGGTTGGCCACACTTATTCCTCAGCTGGATGAGATGGCTTGAGCTTTGTGACTTTGGACCCTGCCCCCTGAGTCCTTCAGTTTAAAGCCTGCCACCCCAAGTTGAGCAGCCTGCTGCCAAAGATTCTCTTGCTTCTGGTAGATAGGTGGATCCCATCCCTCCCTAACATCTTATAGTCACTGAAGAATGTCTTGTTGTCATAAAAGCCAAAACCCTCACGATGGCACCACCCATGAAGCCTGGATTTGATATTTATTATGCATCGATTTCTGGCTGCCCCCTTTCTTCTAAATGGTAAAAAGAAGGAGAAGTTAACTTGGGCATCAATGGTTTTTGCTTGCACCCCCAGGGCTTTGAAGTCTTCCTTAATTCTGCCCAGGTTCCGGCTTGCCGTATCATTCGTGTCCACATGAAAGAGTAGCAGTGGATAGTCGTCAGTGCTCTTTACAAGTTGTGGCACCCTCTCAGCCATATGTCAGACCTTAGCTCTGGGAAGGCAGCATACCTCGCTGTGTGCTGCTGGTATCTTTTCCTCTTGCAGACATCACTCATGGGTGTCTTTATCTGTTAAAGCTTCATATCTGGTTTTGGTTGTGATGCTGGAGGGCGGAGGCTGGAGTGGAGTCCTGCTTTTGTAGGTCACCAGGGTGCAAGGTGCCTCATTCTCAGTGGTGCCCACTACAGGATCATGGTTCTGAAACCACTTATCTATGTTCATCTCAGCTCCTCTAATACCGCGTAGCCTTTTAACTGTTTCCTGCACCTCAGCCACCTGATAGATACTCAGCCTGCGCACATCTTGTGCAGGGACTTACCTTTGCTCCAGGAGAAGAAGAGTCTGCGCACTCACTGCAACCTACTGCCTCCACTGAAGTCTCTTTACTTACCAGTTCCTTCTGGGTGGAGGCGTCAGACATCGCAGGGGCTTCCACTGTAGGAATTCTGGTTTTAGGAACTCTTGTTCCTTTTAAATGTCTTTGCCTTTTCCTGTAGATCTTCCTTCAGGCCTGCAGCTTCTTTGTTTTGGCTCTTTCCCTGCATCTTCTTGGCAGCCTAGGTCACCCGCTCCAGGGCTCTGCCACCAGCATGGCAATTTCACCAGACTCTAGGACCAGCCCCACTGGTGAGGGCTTCATGTTGAACTCCTGCTCCCAGTCACAATGTCCTGCAGCCACTCTCCCAGGGGGGACCAAAGTAGCAAAGCAGCCCTGGGAATCGAAGAGAGAGAGGTTTCAGCCCAGTGTTGGGGAGACATGAAAAGGGAGACCCAGCCATCAGCCACCGCAGGACAGTGGGACAAAGACTGAGTGAGAAGTAGAGTGTTAAGCCTTCCTTATCCAAGGACCTCATCTCATTTCTTTTCCCATTATTGTATTTTTCTGAGGGAGAAAACAGTCTTCAGAATATGCTTGTAGCTGACGTATAATTGGGAACACACATTACTTTCTGGTGCGATGGCAGTGCAGCGTGGTATCCTCTGGACATGCTCGTTCCCTCTTGTCTGACATTTTTTACATCCTCTCCAGGCAACCTGCTCCAATGCCTTTGTGTCATTAATGTCCTTTTTCTTGCTAAAGTCTGAATCATTTTCTTCTCTTCCCTGTGCTGCAGTCAGGGAACCGTATTTCTCTCTGGAGGAATCTTTCATATATTTGAAAATCTTCATGTTTCCCCTCAGCCACTGCTGGACTAAACAACCTCAGTTCTTTCATCTGCCCACACAGGTGATGCTTTTGGACCTCTGACTGTTGTCACCACTCTCCTCTAACTTCTACCGTTTAATGACAGAGTACAGCACCCAGACCTGGGCATGGTACTCCAGCTGGACTCCTACCAAAGCACAGCACGCCAGTTAGAGAGGTGTCAGCGTGTTCCTTGCACAGGCACTGCCATATATCCAGCCTGACATGTTTGTTTTCTTCCACAGCAGTAGAACAGTGATTTATGATCCCTTGATCCTTTTCTACAGGACTGCTGCATGCTTGTTTTCTCTCTGTCTTGTGCATAGGCAGCTGGTTATTTACGTGCTAGGGTGGTGCTTTACATCTGTCCTTCCTGAATTGCATCCTACCTTTGTCAGAGGAGCTTTCTGTTCTGCCAAGATTACTTTGCCTTGTCATCCTGCCCTCCAAGTGTTTGTGGATACTCTAAAGTTGGAATACTCTGCAAATGAGTGAAGTGTCTTCCACTGTTCAAAGTATTTATGGAAATGTTGAATTGATACTAAAATGCTGAATGTCTGTTTTGACATTTTGTTCAGTGTCATACATTTCCAGTGAATTAGAACCTTCAGATTGTAAAGGAGATGCAGAGAGTATTATATTAGATGTAAAAACAATTAGGTGTATGACTGAGTTGGTTCTTCAGTAACTAAAAGCAATTTGTCCATAAGCTTTTAGCCTGCTGTGCCACTGCCTCTGTGGCATAAAAAAGTGTTTTAGTAATGCCTGTCATCTCGCTAGGGTACTGCTGAAGAACTTCAAAATTAATTTCTTGATGTACACTTACCACCTTTCTTACAGTTACTGCTTGTCATTATATAAAATTTTCGATCTGTTATCAGCCACTTCATCTTCAAACTTTTTCATAGAACTGCTGCAAATGTCCCATCCAGACCATCTGCACGATGTAGAAAAAATTCATATTTCACTTATCAGACTTAATTGTCCACCTGCCTGAACGCTACTATATTTAAATCCTATGGATGAATTTCAAGTAATTGAAGTTGCTTAAGCCTTGATAGAAATTGGTGCTGGGCATGTGTTTGTCCTGCAAAATGGAGTCAAATGCAGAAACAAACAAGTTAAGCTGGTGCCTCTGATTAATGCAGCCCAGCTTAGATACATTAGATCAGGAATTGCCTCCAGCTGTGGTGTTAGTCTGTTGTCCAGTGGCATGGGCATCCTTGTCTAGCATCCCCATTGGACACTGTAATCTTGCCTTAGTGGTTCCATACCTCCACAGGAAAGCCCAAGAGCAAAAGCCCCTCCAGCCTCACTACCTTCTACTTTGTGGTAGAGAAGTACCCTAAACTGCTGTTGTAAATATTTGCTTTCACAATGGCATTTGCTACAAAGGTAGACCACTGTGGACATGTTTTTACAGCTTTTAATTTTTTTTAAAAATTGTGCGTATGAGGTAGATGTATTGGTGATATGCTGGTAGCTAACTGCAGAGATAAAGCTGAAAGCAATGTAAATAATTAATATATTCCTCCTGTTGAATGTCTCTTATTTAGCATTAGGTCTCATTAAAAGTAATAGAAGGAACACAGAATAAAAGGACATATATTTACTGAATTTAGCCCTTAGATAATGAAGTGTCAAATAGATCATGCTAGTTAGGAACTGATTTTAAACAATTTTATTTTGGTAATGACAGCTGTCACTAAGTGCTGTTTTCAGGAATTGTCTTCCAGTTCACTTTTCTTTATAGCCGAGCAAGTCTCAACCCTCAAAATATCAGTGTGCTAGCTCTGGGGTGTACAGCCAAGCTCTGTGTGGGTTTGTGGAGATGTGAGTGCTTTGCACATTAAGAACAGAAACTGGAAAAGATAATTTAGCCATGAGTAATTGGACAAGTTATCTGTATTTAATTAAAGAGTCAGATAAAGCTTTACATCTGACTTGATATCATGGGACTATCTGAGGGCCTTCTAAATGGATTGCAGTTACTGAGCTCCAGATATGCACTGAAATGAGTAGATAATTTAGATGTCCAGTGGATAGAAAAGATTATCTGGCAGGGTTCAATCTCTGACTCAGGTAATATTTTTAATACAAAGAAAGGTAGGTAACAGTTTTGGAAACTTATGGACAGTGACAGCATGCTGGAAAAGCTTTTCTCAAGCCTCAGAGCATCCCCTAGGGATGCTCAGACTGATTTAATAATCACAGAAATATTATTTAATCTATCATGAACCTGGGTTTTAATTTTTTAAAGATAAATAACTTTCTATTTATTTTGAAAGGGAAGCTGGGGGAAGCAGAAAACAAGTGTGTCTGTAAAGAAAGCTGTCATTTCTGGGGACTTAATGTGGTGACATATTTTTGACAAGAGAAGTGTCGGTCAAACGCATGTGACTCCCGATCCTCGTGCTTTTTCTTTCCTCTCAAAAGTAGAACCACTTAATTTTGTTGTTGTTCTGGTGGAGATGCAGATTCATGGGTGTGCACAACGTTTGTTAAAAATAAGTGACAGCCTACTCAACACCTCCACGTGTGAAATCCTCTGGAAGGATTTGCAGGATGCAGCTGTTCTCCCCATCCCTCTGCCCTGGTCCATGGGGGACTGATATCCAGCCTCTGCCTTCTGAGCAGGCCATTAATCTGACATGAAATCTGATTGAATGAAACGGGGTAAATCCCTGTTGGATAACAAAATGCTAGATTAGCAGTTAGGAAACCTTGTGATTAGAGAGATTAACTGCTAAGGACATCATTCTTTCAGATGCAAAGCTTCCATTTTCATTTGGAGTTGGTAGTCCATGAAAAACTACTGCACTAAGCAATTAGGAAACTGTAAACGTGCTGACCTGCAGAAGGGTGATTGAAGCTTAAGATAACTTTGGTAGCAGTATTTCTTGCTGTTTGCTTGTTAGGCAACCCATTTTTCTTTCTCTGGACATTTAAGTCTTTGCCTTCTTAAAAGATGCTGTTTTCTTTGAAGAAAAGGGGATTCAGTGCTGGTTATCACAAGAAGCAAAAGCCCCTCTCTTTGGCTTTGTAATTTCATTACTCATGGGGAATAGCTTTTAAGGAAGGATGTGGCTGTAAAGATCAAAGGGTTCCCCACAATTTTCTGAGCTGCTTGATGGAAATCTACCACTGGGTGTTAAAGGTTACAGTAGTCTCCTTTAGCAGCTCTTGCGAAAGCTATAATTTTTAAAATAATTGTTGAAATATGATACATGCTTTAACAGACACCATTAAATTAGTTGGCTAGTTTAATTCAGTATAGACATGATATTTAGTTTTTGCTTTCAGATGGCAAATAGGAGCTTTAGAAAACATGCTGTAAATATTTTTGCAAACATTTCTACATCTCTTTCCAAGTGCCAGGCAAGAGTTCAGCACTCTACTGCTCTAAGCACATGTGCATAAAACCTGAAAAGGTGGTAACTACTAAATGAAAGAGAAATATTAACATTTTGTAGAAACCTGAACTGAAACTTTTGGGGATACGTGTGTTTATACCAAGTTCCCTTTTTCTACAGAATAAAGATGATTAAAAAATGAAAACAGGGAATGCAAAACAGGAAAAAATATCCCCTTCACAGAGGATGTGTTAGGGATTCATTTAACAGGCAGCATTAAATGTGATCTCATGTTTCTCACTTTCCAGAGACATGATAGGTAAGTAACTAGAATTAAGTTAAATCACATTCAGAGGTGTTATTTTGGGGTAAAAAACCTCACAACAACCTTGATATAAGCAACTGCTTTTGAATATTCTACTAGGACATAACTGTATCTTTGGGCTTCTAAATTCTTTAAAGAATACAGCTCATATTTGATTTAGCAAACAGAGACTTCTGCTAGATAGCCTTCCATGGCTCACTCCTATGGAAACCAAGGCATCTTTTTCCCTGTACAGAGAGGAAGAGTTAAGGGTTCATGTAGTGCGACTAAAGCACTCTGGACATCACTCAGAGCAGTTGCTCTAGCCAGTGTTTTCAGGAGCATGGTGCTGTATGCGTGAGTAAAAGCCTGTGGGGAGAAGTTTCAACTCCTTCTGCGAATAATTCATTAAAAATTTTCTGCTGTCACTGCCTGGGAACTAAGGAGCTCATGACCAGCTTGCCAGAGCAAAGCTTTACAAGTCTTTATCATTTCCATTGCCATCCTGCAACAAACAGGAACAAGTCTCCCCGTACGTGGCTTTTCTCCCTCTAGCAATGCTAGTTTGCTACACCCCATCACAAGGTTTAAACCTCACACTCCATGCTCTCATCTGGTCCCGCCTCACTGGTTTTAGAGATCAGACTATTTCAATGGTGTTGTCGTTTCCAGTAAGAGATGGTAGGCAGCTCTAAGATAGAAATCTATATTTCTTCCTAGGATATCCTTAGAAATCACTTCAAAACTTCTTAACACTTTTGCATCAGGGTCAGTTCTTCTCACAATTTTCAGAAACCACGGAACAGTTGCTGAAGGAACATACTTTTCAGCAGAAAACTAAGCACCAAAACCACAAAAAACCCCAGACATCGCAGCTTTGCTTGCTATTGTTTTGTAGAAAACCCAGTGCTGGGGGAGGGGGGGGGGGGGGGGGGGCAGAAATCAATCTAGGCCTCTTACAATGTCTCCTTTACTATATATTTTATAACTAGCAGAGTCTGATGTCAGTTGTGGGCAGAACCCGAAGGAGATAAAATGGGTCAACTGATGAGTAATTGGGTTTGTTGAACCAATTACTACTCTAAATGATGACTCACCAGGCTGGAGCTCATTTGGAAGTTGGGATTAGTGTGGACTCAGTAACCTTGTAAGTGCTCCTTACCCTATCCCTCTGCAAAGCTCAGTAGCATCCCAGCTTTTAGCACTTTACCTATCCCTGAAATTGTCCTTGCAGTTTTCAAGGTGAAGCGTCCTCCCTGCTGTAAGTGTTCCGGGGCTATTAATAACAAAATCCCCATTTCTGTAACAGATGCTCAAGTGCACTTCTGGGTGGAAGTGCTACAGATGCAGGACTGTCACGGCAGCCTTTCCCCAAATGTTTGGCTGCCCAGGTATTGTGTGCCTGCAGCTTCTGCCACCGCATTGCTCTAAAATACGGGAAACTGCCACAATCAGACCTACCCATGTCCCTCTCTCTGCTGAGTTTTGTCCCCTGTCCATCAGTCCAGGTCGTGCCCCAAGGATACACAAGCCTACATGGAGAGAGGTGTAGCTCTCCTTGTTTGGCAGAGAGGAGACTCAGGGAGCCGAGTCCCAGCAATGTTTCCCCCGTGCCCATGGGATCAGCCCTTCCCCAGAGTCCCAGGGAACACCCCTGGGACAGCCAGCACTCAGAGCTTCCCCAAGGATGACACCTACTTCTTGATGGTCTGCTTGGTAGGACACCCAAGGGACTACAACATGCACCTCTAGCAATGCAAAGCTCTGTAAGATCTGCCTTTTGGTGGTGGTGGGAGGCTCCCTGCGCACTGAAGCAGGATGGTTGCAGGCTCACAAGCTCCCCTCCAGGAGAGTCCCTGTGACCAAGGCCAGCCCTGTCCTCACTCCTCGGAAGGAAGGAGCTGGGGATGGAAAAGTGAATTGCAGACATACGGATTTCCCCAAATTCCAACAGCACATCCGTCCGAGGTGAGGTTGGCAGCTGGCCATGCTTGGCAGAGGGGGAACATGTTGCCCTCTCAGGGCACTTGGGATGGGGGAACCAGAAAGGACACCAGCAGCCACTTACTTTCTAGCTGCCCTTTGTATAACGCTAGTTTGTTGACTGCGTTTTCCCAAACTGGGTAAGGTTTCTGGGTGCCACCCCCTTGGAGGGCCTCTGTCCTGTGTGGCACTGAGGGAGGGAGAGCTCCAGCCTTCGTGGGAGTCCAGCTCCTGGAAAATGCATCCAAGCTCCCTTTTGCCTTTGGATGCCTTGGCTAAAGGTGTGCGCCGCATCATGCAAGGCAGATCTGTCCTAACAGCTTCCGAACAAGACCTTATCTGAAACCTCTGTGGAGCTGAGGAGCGCTGTGGGCTGCTGCATGCCTTTATGCATTCCAGAGCGGATGAGCGCAGCGCTGTCTGGTTCAGGTGTTTCTGCAGTTGTGATTCACTGGGAGAACCACAGCGGTGGGTGGCTACTGCCTGTGTGCTCCTGCCAGGCTGGCGTCAGCGCCCTCAGCTGTGATGGGAAACGTACGGCTGCACTGGCTGGTTCGAGGTTCGTGCCTCCTTTTGCAGTCTCTTTGCGATGCATTTGTTGGCCTGTGCGGCACTGAAGGTGCGATTCCAAGCAGCCTTTAAATGACCTTGGTGCGTGATCAGTGTGATGAATTTTATCTGTCCTTCCTAAGCAGGATTCCCATGTGCTCCCAGACTTGCACGGCTGCCACAGCGACCCGTGCAGGTGCGGGCTGTGCTGACAGAACCTCTCTTACCTAGGGAAACATTTCTCCTCCACTGAGAGGCAAGCAGAGGACTAAAGATATTTAGTCCTTACTGAAGATGTCTGTGGTTTTCATATTATCCAGAGTCAGGCTGGAAATCCAGCCTTCCTCCCCAGACCTCCATTTGTGGGAGGCTGCTCTGTGCCACCAGCTCTGAGCCCACACATGGGTCTGGGCCACACAAACACACCATAAATGTGTCGCTTGAGTGTGGGTCTCATCTCCTGGGCTGTGTGACTACTATCAAAATCTAGAAATGCAAGGGAGAGGTTCACATCTTAACGCTGATAGCTGTATAAAGTTTGCACTAACGATAACAGAGTTTGGGTTTGGGGGAGGTCATGAGAGGCAAATAGGAGTGTGGCTCGAGTCAGAATTCATCAGCAGGCAAAAACATATGCATCTTTATTAATCGATGGGGGTAAAATAAAATTGGAGTCATCCGACGGCTGTAAGTGATGTATCTTTAAATAGTGGCAGTTCTGATCACTGAGAAATCCTGACTTCTGCTGGCTTGACAGAGAGTAATTAAGGGACAAGCTCAGCAGTCAATAAATGCCCCACAGGATTAGGGGTTTACAGCAGACCCACGAGATGCAGTCCTCTGACAAAGGCCCCAAAAGGTAGTAAGCTGATCCTCATTTGTTCTGCAGTAGCTTGTCAAACATGCTGTTGGGGCTAGGCTCTGAGCACACAGCTTAAACAGTTGCTTATATATATATATTTCCAATATTCCTTCTTTTCCACTGAGGCTGCCTTCCCACTTTCTCAAGAAAGTTAAGGGATGTTAAATAGTCCTTACTAAGCCTACAGACTGGTGGTGGGTAGCTGCACGGGGAAAGATCACTTGGCACTGAAACAAGGCCATTTCTGGAATGAAACACAGTAAAGCTGTCCAACGGCATCTGTCAATATTGTATTTCTCTTTTATAAACAAAGAGCGTGCATGCCTGCTGCTGCCAAGATAGATTTAATGAGGACATTGGCTTTCCTAATGGGTAATCCCTAAAATGCTGCCATGTAGGAAAAAAGGCCGGAAAATAATATCTGTTGGGGTATGGTGAAAAGGTCACAGTAATCATACCTGCTACTACATCAATATGTGAGATTGCCCTGTGCCTGTCCCTCCTCCCTCAAGACTTTGTAGCTTTCTCAGTCAGAGAGTGAATTTACAAGTCGCATGTGAGGCTGAAGGAAATATTTCTAGTGACATAGCTTGGTTTGCAGGAGGAAAGGTGCTTTAGAAAGGGATTTGGTTTTCCTTTAAAGACATCTACATACAGAAGACATGAGGAATAGCACAGCTGTGAATATAGCAGACAGCGGACTGTACATGCATGGGTGTGTGGAGCTGGCACCTGTCCAAGCGGTGTACGAGCAGTCTAACCGGCAACCCAAACACGTTTGGAGGAGGGTAGGAAAGGTCACAACTCTGAATCAGGACAGCACTTGGCTAAATCCTCAAATACCAGTGGAATATAAATGCATCCCTAAGCGTGTTCCTTAGCCATAATTTTAGCTAGCTGAAATATAAAATATTCTGTTGAATCAAGGTGGTAGACATGGTGGTCTTAAGCTCCTTACAGGTCTGTAGATGCTCCGAGCTGTGCTTAAGGTCAAAGCCAGGGGGGCACGAGGACACCCCAGGGGCCAGGAAATGGCCCCCGCACGGCCACAGGTCACTCCCAGCCTGAGGTGGGAGCAAGCACTGGGAGCAAGAGTCCTCTGAACTCCAGCATAGTCTCATACTAATCCTTGCGGCGGTTTCTTAAAAGCAGGCCAGTTATCATGAGAGCCAAAGGCCACCAAAGCAGTACCGTACTGCTGATTTTTTATATATATGTGTCTGCATATACATACATAGTGTCTGACAAAGAAAACCTTGCCTAAGGGGGATAGGAGAGACTGATAAGGTAACCTATTTCTGGATCACCAAAATTGTTAAGGGAGAAAGCAGAGCAAAGGGTTAGGCTAGTTGTCTGTAACTACTTGGAGGTTTCAGGGAACCCGCGTTTCATGGGGTAGTTCGCACCTCAAATCAACCCAGTCTTTGGGCAAAATTCATACTGGGGGGAGATATTGAGGGGATTTTATAACCAGTTATCAAGCTGCATTCCTGGAACTGGCAGGGAAGGGCAAAGCCACACATCATGATGTGCTGCTTCACGAAATCACAGAGGGTTAGTTAGCTCCTTTGCAGCAAGTACAGTTTGTTAAGTTGCCATCCAAGTTTAACACAGAAACTTCCTGATAGAATAGAATAGAATAGATTGTGGATGGCAGAGCAATAGAGCTATGCAGACTCAAAAATAATAACTCGCTTATCATTCATGACGCTAGAATGTTGCTGGTGGCCTGAATGGCCTGTTTGTAAGCTGATGATGACATAAATAAATGAAACTACCTTTGGAAGTACAAAAGCACCTTATTATAAGGTCCTTCATGACCTCTCAGGGCCAGGAGCTGTTTTTCTTAATTATTGTTTATCAGCCTAATGTGTCACTGCAGTACATAGGAGACCAAAATTCCCAAAAGCAAGTACTGATGTTAGAGCTTCCTACTGTAGTCACTTTAAAAGAGACCCCTCTCCTTTCTTTCCCAGAAGGTGACTGCTCTGAATCTCCTAAGAGAAACTTATGGAGGATAAATACAGCACAGAAGAAATACTGGAAAGCAGCAATGATAATTCCTATCTTCAAAGGAAGGAAAAGAAGAATCCAGGGAGTTTTGGGCCAGCCAGCTTTAGTTGCTGGGCAAACGCATGAAATAACTATTTTGCAAGTAATTGGCCAGAAATGAGCAAGAGTTAATATGAGTCTGTCAAAACCAGGTCTTGTTAATCTGATTAATTTCCTTCTTTGATAGCTTAATGGGCCCCATGGGTGAGGAAAGGGGTCCTTAATAAGCATTTGATCCTGTCCTGTGTGACATTTTCATAAACAAGTAGGGCAATAGGCCAAATGACATATACTCTATGGCAGAAGAAAGTGCTATTAATTATTTTGTTAACTCTCTGAGCTTCATTGTCAAATTTGGGGGGAGACCTACAGGGGTCTTTCCACCAGCTGAGTCTCCTTCATGGATGATTTTTAGTGAGTACATGTGCTAGACTTTAAGGTACTGCCAAGCTCATTCGGGCAACAAGTGTGGCTGGGGGCAAACTGATCTTAACAAACTGGAGAAACAGTTTACTAAAAAAAAAATAAAGTCACAAAAATGTGCAATTCCATACAGCCACAGCCCTAAACTGAGGCTGGAATGATCATTGCCTGTGTCACGGAAGGGTCACCCACCTTAACTCAGGCACCTCACAAGGTGTATGAACAGCAGTATGGCCTTCAAGACACAAGAAGCCATTTTTTCTGCCCAAATCAACATGGGTGGAAAAGCAGATCTAGTTTTGGGCATCATATTTTGAGAAGGATATGGGGTAGTTACAGAGAGCCTTAGGGAAAGTGGTGGTATCGGCAAGAGGTTTAGGAAACCTGAGCCCTCTAGAAAGGTTTAATGAATAGAGATGTCTTCTAGTCGATAACAATACCGAAATGTATCACTTCTGAAGCTGGGCTTTTCTAAGCAGCACCATTCACTTCAGATTGACCTCACCGTGCAGCATAGCGTGAAATCTCACAGGGGGATGCAGGCCATGGCGGTGTGAGGTGAAGGTGGAGGAGAGACTTCTCCACTCAGAAGTTTTCGCATTACTTTCTCCTTTTGGAGAGGAAATGGCCACAGATACAAGGCAAAGGTAATCAACAGTAAGCAATAAGTTCCCTGAGGGAATGAATGTAAGAAAGACTATAAAACTGAAGACTTTTCTGAAGCACCCAGGTAATGAACACCCCCACAAGCTGAAGCAAATACTGTTATACCATTTGGACTTGCCTGGGCCGTGTGCTGCGCAGAAAAGCAATGGGTGGCTCCAGTCCTCTTGTTTCATTTTCCAGGCTTGCCTTAGAATTAGAGGTAGTCACAGTGGTGGGAATGCCCTGGGCAGACCAGGCTTATATATATAACTTGGCATGTAGAAAGGCAGGGGTACAGCTCCCAGCTGCTGGGCACAAGGGGCACCAAACTCTTAGGCTCACCCTCACCCCTGGAAGCGCGGATGTGCCTGCATTTCACCCACTTCCTTTCACAGGCATCCTCAGGGCTAGCCAGCTGGCACCAATAAAAGCCCCAGGAACAACAGAATTAATCACAAAGACAACATAGCAATAAATATAAATGTGCTTCACCTCACTGCAATATAAAAAAGCAGGTTTTTGGGGGAGGGATCTGTTGCTATAATGAAATGCTGTGTTTCAGACAGAGGATTCTTCACAAAAAAGACTTAATTTCTCCTTCACTGTTAGAATATTTCACTGGTGCCCCCAACTGTTGCAAGAAAAGCTTTCAGTTCCAGAGCATTGTCTGTATTCCTGTCAAATGTTGTTATCTGTGTGGTCAAGATATGTTAGGAATTGACTATTCTTGGCTCTAATTTATAAGGGATTTTAATTTTTAAGTCAAGAATTGTTTTATTGTTATGAGGACCTGGAGGATACAGCAGTGTGATGATATCAGTGTTGTCTTCCCCTATTCACTGATAATTACTTTTGTGATTTTGTTTTTTCTTTTTGAACATCTAGCACCTGGAGCTATGGCATTACCTAATAAATGTGTTTTAAAAGAAATGAAAAAGAGAAAATATAAGGAAAAGCAAGTTTCTCACAGAAAAGAACCCGAAAAGTGTTCCTTACAATATCAGAGAAAGTAAAAATAACGCAGTGTTGGATACCTTTGTATTTAAGACATTTTTGTATTGTTTATGAATTAATTTTCATTGTTAATGAGTGAATTGTATGAATTTTTACTTTGGTTGCCTGGGTCCTGGTTTCTAAACAACTGTGCTCAGCAGAACTGCAAATTTTTCTTCAAAAGGAAAAAAAAAGTTCCACTGCCAGATTATTGGAAAAAAGAACCCTGTCTCTTGTTTATTTATTTATTTAGAAAGCACATACAGTGATGAGGGGAGGGGGGGGGGAAGAGAGATGCAAAACAGGTGAGCATACAAATCCATCTCGAAAGAAATAGTGAGACACTTCCCAGGTGATTAGTAGTACATCAGTCTATGTGAGCATTTAAACTGCTGTACCTCTAGATTAAAAAAAAAGACACCACAGAGAATTTCTGAAGAACAAGGTAAATGTCCGTATTTCAGAAATCCCACCACAACTGACTTGTAGGCAGCAATGTTTTTCTTTTGCTTTTTGTTCCTGATACTTCCTCGAAGGGGTCTCTCTTGCTCATGCTATGGTTTCTTTCCTCAGTGTCCGCCTCTGGTGACAGGTAAGGATACTTGTGAATGAGGATTTCCCCTTCGTTCTTGACCTTTTCTTTAGCTTCTTCTGATGCTTAAGCGAAATTCCAAGCTCCTCCATTATCGCATTGAAAGAAAGACACTGGTGGAAGACGGAAATGGTGTTAAACACTTCTCATCGAAGGCAGAGGTCAACCATACCCTTTGCACAAAGGGTGACTTTTAGAAGCAAGGACCTGAGCTCTTACTGGCAGCTTGGAAAGCCTCTCTGCTGAGTTCTGCCAGCTTTGAATAAGCTTCTAAGGTATAATAGGCGAGTCTGTATAAGTCATGTTTTTTGCCTAACTTGGCTTCCACTGAATTTTATTTAACTTTGGCTTAACTAAAGCTGATTATCAATGTTTCCAAAATTCTACACAGAGGCATTTGTGATGTTCTGATGGATTCATACCATAAAACTTACCTTTTTTCAGTAGGTAAATTTCCTCCTGACCTTAAAAGAAAAAATATCTATTCTAAATCACATGTACCTTAGCCACAAAAAAAAAAAAAAATACTGGAATACTGGAGAAAACATACAACACTGGTTTTGAAGAATTCTTTGTGGTTTAGTTATTTTCCCCTCATGAAATTAACAGATATTTCTAAAATATAGCACAGTTGTCAATCCTCTTCTTTCTTTGGAAAGAATCTTTTTCAAATATTGTGTGTTGAAGAAAGGAGAAAATCACCACAAGAATAAGGTAGCTGAATAGTTTTGAAAGAACGCAGAAATCTCTTTTCTTCCTGCCGTCACAACATTAACAAAGACATTTCGCGTAAGTGGAAACATGCTTTAAAATCTACAGCTGGAATAATTATATGTAACACAAAAAAACACGAAAAGGCTCTAAGTAAAAGTATCTAGCAAAGCAAAAAAAAATGTTCCATGCAAATATATATAAATAGATTATTTATATATAAAATGAAGTGATGGTAGCAGTGTGAAACAAAGTTTTAACCACCTTACCTTCATGAAGTTGAATAAATCCTTCCTACCAAACCCTTTCTAGGGCTGCAGAACTGACTACAGTTCTTGCAAAAAGACAGCAACAGCACACAGACACGGCTCTCTCTGTCAAATACAAATTCCTTTCTAGAGTGACACCAATGCAAGACAAGCAGTGTTCAGTCCTTAACCAGTAATAATCCAATAGTAACCTCAGTTATACAGGGCTAAAAAAGTAAAAACAGATACGTTATCTAAAAAGGAGAAAAAACAAGCTTTCCAAGTAGCCAGCTTTCCTAGAAAAATATTTTCAAATGCAAAAGAGAGTGTGAGGGTAACCTGGATCACAGCTAAATCATTTGTTTAGTGTAGCAAAGGAATCCCGGAGGAGTGAATCCTACACACTGTGCTTCTCCCTCTCCACTATAAACCCTCCCTGTAATGTGTGTAAACCTGGTTCTGCAAAAGAGTTCAAGACATCAGTGCACCAATGTGTGTGCATATTTTAAACGTGCGTGCTCTTGCCTATGTCATCCTGTCCATTTGTGGGATGGGCTGCACACAGAATAAGATCCCATAGTCTGTTAAATCTATAGTTTGATATGATCTGTCTTTAAGATGCTTGATTTTCATTCATCTAAAATTCTCAAGTATACACAAATTAAACTACTATTAATTCATACCAGCCCCAAAATGTAATAGACATAGGCCAGGGAAGTGTACTGCTTTTTTTTTTTTTTCAAATTACTGTGTGGTAATAGCCAGGAATTTGCTGGTGCAATTATCATTTAAATATCCTCCTTGACAATGTAATACAGGAATTCTGAAGTTACTGGAGTTAGAGTCAAAGGTGTCTGCTGCAGCCACATGCCCTGTGGAAGCAGCGGGTGAAGAAGGTATCATCCTCATGCAGACACTATTTCTATACTGCTTCAGGCTTTTTTAGGAAGTAGCACCACTTATTTCCAAACTAATAAAACCGTGTGCTCTAAGTGGCTGACTTATCACGGATAATTTCTCTCTACTGTCTTAATTTTAGTTGAGCTTTCAAAATCTAGATTACAAAGTGATTCCAGAACTCCATGACAAATAAGAAAAGGATCACATCAACCACTTGCAGGATTGATCAGGTTTATTTTTGTTTGCTTTCTCTGTTGTTCTTACTAACGTGTATACTGTGTGTTTATTTAATCATAGCCATCGGTCTCTGCAGTGTACATACAGAGATGATTTCTGCAGATGAAACAGTCCATTTTGCTTCCTTCTTAATAGGCTTATATTTTAATTTTCCAAACAGATTCATATTATTCAGACTATGCAATTATCATAAGGCCTTTCAATTTCATATGAGCAAAACAGTCCCATGAAGACCATTTCACATCTGCAGGTAGATATTTAAAACATATTGCTGACATTAAGTATGTGAGGTTTTTAATATCTGACTGTGATTTGTAAAGTGCCCAACTGGTTCCACTTCCAACTCTCTTTTGAATTTAAAAAAAAATATTATCAGAAAGACTTTAAGATATTCTTAAGAATGGTTTTGATGTCTAAGAATTAAACTTTTTCCTAATTGTTCATCAAGAGAAGTTGTATCTAAAACAATACATAAATCTTACTGTTCTTGTTGATGATCTTTTCTGTAACTGATCATGTTCATCCACCCAATGAAGTATGGAAGTAAGTCATTCAAAATCTGAAAAGGCTCTGCCTTATTGAGTCTCTCTCCTACCCCATCGTGGCAGTGCAAGGCCCCTGTGTGTTCGCTGCCCGTGACGGAGGTTGAAACACACGCACTCTACACACACGGGAATGGGCTGGGCAATCCTGCAGAGACGGCGGGTTGGGAGAGGGACAGGAGGAGGGTTTGCAGCGATAGCTTCCTGGGTCTCACATCTTGGAGCTCCTGCTCCTGGCTTTGTAAAAACACAAAGCAGTTTTACTTTTACAGTTATGTTATGCTTAGTTTCGAGGCACTTAAAACACCATTGGTGTGAGATTTGTCAGCCTGAAGCGATGAATTAAATGTAGGTTTAAGACTGATCCTTCAAACATATTTCAGTGGTTATGGACATAACTATGACTTTGATCTATTTTGTGCATATTCCCGTGTCTGAGATACTGCCACCTTTGAGAAAACCAGCCTGAGCTGGCAAAGAGCATTAAAAACCTTGTAGACACAGGACTTTCTCTGCCTCTCTGCCTTCACACAGAGCTTCAAATGGTCTAAAAGAACAATCTGAGATGATACTTTGAACTTTCAGGGGTTTGGTTACTCATTCAGAAGGACAGTTACACATGAACTTTGTTCTGAGCCCCAGGAAGCATAGCTCAAAATCCTATTTATCGCCAAGCTTGTGCGTGCAATTAGGAAACTGAACAGATGTCTGAAAACTGGAATTGCCTTGAACATTTCAAGTAGTAGAAAACTGTGGTACAGAGTGAGTACAGAGCCAGAATGCTGTAGGATTTACAGGTAAATCACAGACAAGGAACATATTCAGTGAGGCCTCCCAAGATGGCCCTCTGAACAGCATCATGTCTGCAGCATAATTACAGTAGCCTTTAAAAAGGGGATGATATTAAAATTCCATTGAAAAGGGTAACATACTGTTCTTTTAGTCTTGTATTCACATAGACAGACTGAAAGGGTTTCTTTAAAAAGCTATTTTTTACACCCTGTTAAGTCCACTTTTGAGGTCTTGCCCAGAATGAGAGCAGAGCAGGCGCAGAGCAATACATTTAACAAGAGAGTAATGAGTCTAACATTTTGCTTTTAGGCAGCTTGACTTTCTCATTTTAGCAGTGTCAAAATGCTGGAGGACATGGCATGAGAGGCTACAAGGAAATGTCATTCTTTAAAAGCAGAATAGATTTCTCTCTCCTTGTGATGTAAGACTCTTTGACCTCTGGTTGTTTCAGCAGGCTATAAAAGCTTGGTCATGAAGCTTCCAAATCCTTCTTCACACTCCCATGCAGAAGAATACATTAAGCTTTAGGATAATTACAGATTCAGAATTTTTAAAATAACATAAAGTAGAAACAAGACTGAAAAATAAGAATCTGTAGACAGGCTTTATCGGTTTGCTGCTTATGCTGCTGGGCTACCACTGGGGACAAGACTTTTCCATTGTGTTTCAGTAACACCTTGCAAAACCAAACAAAGAACAAAAACTGACAAAAAAGCAGGCAAACAACCCTGTGCATTGTGTTGGAGAACTGAGAACTATGAAAACTGAAGGATGTGGGCCACTTTTTACTCTGGGAGAATATCTGATGAGCTCAGGCACAGAGGAGGAAATGCAGAAGTCAGGATTCTATTTCCGCAGTGCCCTCATCACTGTGAAGGACTCGTAGCTGATACACTGATATATGTCTTCTGCTGAAAGAAAAGTGGTTTGTTTGTGCCTAGTGCATCAAAGGGAAAACATCCAAAACTGTTTCTCCTAGTGAGCAAAGTGCTGTTGTGGCACATTAAAAATCTGTTTGAGTATTCTGTCATTGACAGCTAATTGCATGAAGAGATAACTAAAATAAGTCTTTTAAACTGTCAGAGTCTATTGAGCAGTGATTGTCAAAACAGTATGACAATAATACATTGGTTATTTTAACTCTTCCTCAGTGATATAAACTGCTCCTCAATTTCCTGTTTGCAAGAAAAAAAAAATCAGTAAAGCTGCTTACTGGTCTCCCAAAACATCTAAACACAAATGGGACTGCCCAGTGCAGGCACAGTCATGTTTGGAGGTGGGGTTATGGCCTGAAAATGGAGGAGCTCAAGCTGATATTCTTTGAAGAGGGGAAATTTGCAGACCTGACAACTTCACAAAAAATTCTGTTTTGCAAGAACCTCACTGAGATAGGGGATTTCTTTCTTCTCCCCTGTTTTCTTCTCCTTTGTTTCCAAAGTGCTAAAGATTTGAAGTTTCAGGGCTTGGACCTGAGAGAGCTGGCACACACACACGATACCATGGCAGTACTTTGAGGAAAGATCGATCTAGTTGGGGAGAGCATTACTGCTGTGCTTGATCTAGTTGTGCAGTGCAGGCCCCGTGTTGTTAATCCACTCTCATCCTGGCTTTCTGAAATGGTGATTGTACTGCCTTTGTTGCCCTCATTCTTCTCCTGTTTCGTCCTTTCTCCCTGCTTCTCCCTGCACCTTTGCCTAATTGGACTGCAGACCGTTTGATGAGGGCAGGAACTGCCACCGAATAAAGGCAGGCAGACTGACCTCAGCCAAATCAACCTGGCAATGGCTTGGGGCTAGCTTATTCACCGCCCCTTTGCTTTCAGCGGTAGGTTGCTTCCGTGTGTCAAGTCACACACCACTTCTGTGCAAACACTTATTAATTTGAGTATTTTTAGGAGTTCTGAGTAAAATGCAGCAACAGCAAGACAAAAATTAATATAAAACAACACAAGGGTGTGCCCACAACCATTTTTCTCCCAGAACAACTCTGGCTATGCTTTACTGGTACTGCAGTGCCAGAACTGATGGAGTCTGTGGTGGCTCATCCATCACAGGCAGAGCTGTTGGCTCTGTGCTGATTGCACAGGAAGGTCCCCGCACTGGCTTACACCTGACAAAGGATGCAGTTTGATTATTGGGTCCTGGAAGTACTTACAAGGCTGCAGGTTAGGAAGATGCAATGGTGACTATCTGTACTTGCGAAATGAACATTTTTATCTGGCCAAATTTCAAAGTATAAAGGTCATAGAAGCTTAGGGCGCTGATAAGCAGAAAATCTTTGAATGCTTCAACAGTTCTTCCTGAAGTTTCTTATGTCTGTGCAGGAGTCCTCCCAGGTGCCCTGCACTTTGTGCAAGATGCTAGGGGCTGGGCCTTCCTCAAGCCTTGCCGTTAATGTGAAGGCACTTGCCTTTTCCTGGAGCCGCGGCAAACCTTGTGGAAACTGCCTTTACAAGCACAGATTTGCTGGCATAGCTTCTAAGGAGCAAGTAAGGCTTTTTAATAACTCTTTTTGTAGTTAGGTATGAAGCTGTGTTAGGGAAAGGAGAAGCTGCTTTGTAATTCCCACAGGCAAGCCAAAGTCTGTGAGGCTGTCTGTGGGGACAGCTAGACAAGGGAAAATTATGACTGTGACTAACAATGTGACTATTTCCTTGACAGATATGAAAATGTTTACTCAAAAAAAGACAGAAACTTTCTAGATTCTGCATTCATCTAAACAGTGATTAGAAAACTGGTCGAAGCCTCAACCCAGAGGATTTCTTGTGTAGAACAATGATAGAGATAAACACACTAGGAATTTTCCTTCTCCTCTGAGAGTTGAGAGGAACTGAATTTAATTAGTTTTACGTCTCTTCCACTGGGAAACTGCAAGCAAAAGTGCTTTCTTAAATCAGGGATACAGAAGATCTAAATCAGGTCTTTGCAGGTAAGAAGGCTCATTTTAGGAAGAACCAAAGCTTTCAAGGCACTATTTGAACAAGCTAAAGAGCCATTTTGAGCAAGACAATATCTTGCAGTGTCTGGAGTGGAGTATAAACACTCACGTACATGGATGGGCACTGGTAGAGAAGAATTGGTATAGCCCAGCTATGAGCAGTATATCTTCATCACAAAAAGTACTTAAGCCTACTGCCAGCATAAATAATGCCGACCAAAAATCGTAACATGAATAGAAGAAAAACAGGTCACTGTATGCTCCGGCTTTTCTCCGGAGACAGGTATGAGAGAAACAATTCAAGAGGAGAACAGATCTTCGCCACAGCATTTCGGCAACTGAGTGTGAAGGCATCCACTTGAACAAGTTTCCTAATTGCAGTAGAGTTTTGAAATGGTCCCTCAATAAAACAGATCATTAACTTGTTTGATGAGGAGGAACTGCAGTGGGCAAGAAAACATAAAGTAGGTGCGAATGGTGGGAAATGAATTGGTGAAACTAGCAGTAAGCGGGAATATGATGAAATACAGATAAAAGGTAATCAGGTTTTGAAAACATGGTGGTTTGCCAAGGTTCATGACATTCTACGACCTGGCATTTCTATACATTTTGTGTATCTCAAATTGTTGTCATATGTTTTTCAGCAGCAACAACAGATCCTCTCTGTTGTCTCCTGCCCTGGCAGTCCCCAGACTAGCTGAGCACTAGAGGAAATCAAATGCATGTCCTTCCAGCGTGTAAAAAACATCCAGTACCAACCTCCTACACAAAAGTGTCCTTGAGCATTTAAATATGCAAAGCAATGCCAAGGCTTTGCTGTTTGATATAAATTGATATCCTGATTTTGCCATAAAGGAGTTTTCTATGTTACAAAGCCTTGCGATAGTGAACATCATGAATTGCTCAAGCCAAGGCAACTCCGTTATTCTGTGAAAGTTACGTACTGGGGATGCCTGAGGGTGCTTATGTTGAATATGTTCTTAAATGTTAATGGTTACTTGGCATAAAATTTAACTGATAGATATGATTTTGTGCTATGATAGTTACTTGGAGGCTTTGGCTAATGAATTTTAAATGGATGTATTAAAATTCATTAAATATTGACACTGGGAATTAGATATGCCAGCTAAAAATTGCTGGCTGCTTATAATAGGGGTTCAGAAAGTTAATGGAGCCCTGCAGGTTATTTTCTGAGGTTTATAAAGAGCTGCCTGGCCCACTTGCTGAATGCTTCGGCAGAGACCAAGCAAAACATTTCTCCGTGCTTTTAGTAATGAGACTGCCATTGGTTCACTCAGGTTTGGCAGAAGATGAAAGGCAGGTAAATAATTTTTCTTACCTGACAAAGGTGAGTCGCCCCATGAAATGACAAGATGGCAATTGTACATAGAGACTATGATATTTCTTAATATCTACTACATTCTATTGCACTCACTCTTCACTGTAAGTGTACTTATTTTCTGTGATATGCATTTAAACTGCTCAGATTTCCAGGACTTTAACAATTTGCGTTAGATAAGCTTATCTCCTGCTGAAGCAAGAGGCACTTTGAAGTCGTTAACTCTGTGTTGGTGAGTACAACCTTTGCCATTATGCGCACTGTTTAAGTTTAAGTTTCCATCGGACACACCTTTTTTCTTTCCTGACTATACAGTGTGAATTGAGGGCTGTGTTCGAATCCCTCGCTCCTCTCGGATTAACTTGCCACAGTCCAACTCCGTAGATAAGGTGGTGCCAGAAGTGGAGTTGGACGGATGGGTTTGCTTACACTGTAGTCCGTAAAAGAAACAAAAGGCCTTGCATGCAAGAAAAGAAAAATGGAGAAAATAAATAAATGAAAGAAGTAAAATTAAAAACAAACATGAGAATGAGATTCAAAAGCTTTCTAAATCAAAAGAGATTCTATTTATGGAAACAGAGAAGTCAAAGATTGTATTCAACTCATGCTTTGGATTAGTTTAGTGATAACATACACTGTATAGCATTTTCCATCTAAGCTTCTTATTTCACCAGAAGAAAAAGAAAAGAAGCTGAGAGAAATCAGAAAGTTATACTGGGATCGCTGGTTTCTGCTTTCTGTGAAATTACTTCTGGAGAAGAAGTATGATGTTGTCATATTAACTGCTTTAAAGATTTCAGTTATTAAGAGACTGCCTGTAGCAAGCAACACATTGCTGTGAAACAGTAGCACAGTTTCAGAAAAAGCATATATATACATGTATCCCTGAATACTATGTTATTCACCCAACGTATTGCCAAGTAAACTAACACTCCGTCATGATGTAAAGCTTTAGGTGTACTTTAATTATCGCTTCAGGAATGCATTGCCTTTCACAGACTCCTGAAGAGTTTCCAGGATATTCTACACCATATTAGCCTTTCTACTAAACATTTTAATTAGCTGCAACTGTTCTCCAAAACATGCTTGAATGAAATATCTCCTGAGACATGAATGAAACAAAGATATTGATACATTCTTTACGCATTTTGTGCTAAAACTGCTCTACAGGTTTAAAACACCAAACAGAAAGCTGCAATATGTGCAAAGTACATTCATCCTTTATCTCTGCCTTTTCCAAAACAGGGACATTTTGATTAATACAGCCTGTAAAGTTGCTCCACGAGCTGCATCTGTTGTTTGTAGACAGTGCCATTGCCTTTAATGAGGGCTTGCTCAGGCACATGCGGAGATGTCTGCACGGTCAGGAGCTGCCCTTTCTTGCAGGATACTGTGAGGACCAAGTCCACTAACATTAGCGTTAGGTGTCATGGACCCAAAATAACATCAATTGCCATTTGGAAAATGAAGATGCATGGTAGGAATTCAGCTCACTTCCTTTCAGCTGTCTGAATAGCAGGAGTGTAGCCTTAGCTTAGAGCAATCCCTTATCACCAAGAGACGCAGGTGATTTATCCTATCCAAAATCAGATGTTGGCCTCTGAGGTCCTCAGCCCTGGCTGCTTGTTTTCACTCAGGTGTCAATCCCTCTCACGTCCCAGTATCACTGCTGCCTGCCGTGTAAACTGCACTTCCAAGACCGAGTTCAAAATGTTCTCCTTCTCCTCCCATTCATCCCTCCTGCCTTCGTTAAGCTTATTCTTGACAGTAATTTCTGGCATTTATGTCATCAACCTTGCAGGATTGCACCTTGGATGAAGAGGATGAATTGCCCATGGAAAAGCTAATGCCTTTCCTTTCTGAAAGTGCAAAGCGAGCTTCAACAACTCACTTAGAAGTAGATGCTTCATGTCTAGAAATCTGAAGTTAGGTGATAGGAACCCACCTCTTGGTGATTGCCTCAGGGGCCACCGATCCTGCAGTGCAATGTGACCCTCGTCCCAGCAGTAAGCCCAGCTGAAGTGAACAGGGTCAGCACAGCTATGGCAGTTGAGCCAAACAGGGCCACCCACATCAGGGTATAGGAGATAGCCAGAACCAAACCGTCACCAGGGAAGGCAGCCAGAGTAAGAGGGCTGGCAGACAACTTCAGGAATAGACTCCAAGCTGCTGCTTATGCCTTGTTTCTTTTACAGCATCTGGTGGTTCAGTAAATGGGTGTTTATGCTGTATTTTGATGATCGATTCTATCTCACAAACTGCTGCAATACTCAAGGCATGATTTATACACAGCATTTCCTTTGTTTTCCCTCTGCCCTTTTAGATTGCTCATTACGCTTCAGTGGAGACATAACCAGAATTTCTTTGGCTCCATAATCTTATTTTACTGTGGCATCCATCACCTTTCAGTAGGTCTCCCTGCTTTGAAGCGCATGCTTCAGCAGTGTGTAAACCTGTGGCTGTGAAAAATGCTTTTTAGAGCAAAAGAGAAATTACACTTGGGGATTTGGAAGTACGTTCCTGTTGTTACTCAAAGGGTCAATGGTAATGCCATATAAAATAAAATCCAGTTGTGTGTTATTCCTTTGCAATGTATTTTATATTTGAAGCCTTAAAGATCAAGCAGCAATAGTTTGTGAAATTAATTGCTCTTGTTCTGCACTGCCATACTAAGCAGCACCAATTGGACTGTGGGTGAGGTACTTCCCTGTTCTTATTAATAAATTATTTCTCTTTAGCGCCAGAAATGCATGGTGAGAGTTCAACAACACAAAATCTGCACTCCAGCAAAGAGACTTCTAATATCGTTCCCTCCACATCCACAATCCTGAGCCTCCCAGAAGCATAAGTGAGCTGGAAATGGATGACTCACCTGCTCAATATCGCTGTTTTTCCTTGATTTGTATATAAATTCACCAATGGCTACAAACACTGACAGAACAAGCCCTGCAGCGAGCACTATGAAGATGCCCCCAATGTTCTCCACCCCGAGAGCGCTGGCTTCTTTGCTGTCCTCCTCAGGGCAGCCGTTGCCTCGCCACCACTTTTCCTTCATCATATGCAGCTTTCCCTCCTCCTGGAGCTGGAGGATGGCGATGGTGATCTTGTCTCTGTAAGGAGACCCTGCAAGGCAAGAGAAAGACTCGTCAGTGCTGGCTGCGGAAAAGTGAAGGCAGGGAGGGAACAAGCTGCTGCTATCTGAAGAAAAAATGCTCCCTTATCACAAGATTGATTATTCTGGCTAGAAATTGCTAGTTTCTCTTTGTCTGGAAGCGGAAAGAGGACTATCTGCTGGTGCCTGCCCTGGGGACTGGAAAGCATAGCGCTCCTTTGGTGTGGTTATTTGTTTGAGAATTCATTATAATTTCTAGGGTGTCCAACTGAGGTTTATTTAAGCCTTGGCAGTGGTTTTTCTTGCTAAGTAATTCCTCCATATCATGTTTGAATATTGCTTTGAGCATCCTTTGAGACTTTCCGTTTTGCATCTCTTCTATTTACTTCAACATCTGTTTATTTTTCTTACTGCATGTGAAATGAGTAGCTGCCTAAGAAAAGCCCACAATCAGTCAGATACATTTTCTTCTCACTTATACCTACATAAACCCACAAATCCGCTTGAGCTACCTTATAGCTTGTAAGAACACAAGGCAGCCCAGCCTTTTTTTCAATGACTTGCAACAATACTGGCACTGCAAACTGGAAACAACAAATATTTAATGCTTTTTATTTGCAGGCCAACAGCTTGCTCAATGATGTGTCTTCAGGCTCAGCAGCATTAATGGGCCCGTACAGTATCTGGCGAGCAGCGGGGTCACATTGGGCAGCTCAATCTGTTTAGGTCTGACTCTCGCGTGCTCTGCTCTGGCTCTCCATCTTCCAAAACCTCTGCCGCCTGCAAGTCCCTTCAGCCAACCTGTGCTGTTGCAGAAGCACAAGTCCGTAGCCCTAAAGGAGGACAGGGAGAGACTCACCCTTCGCTCCGCTTCTGGAGCAGCACCTAGTTAAAAGAAATTGCTACTGATTGTCTTTTCCCGTGTTGCCAGAAGCTGAAGTTATCAACAATAATAGCAGCAACCCTGTTATTAATTATAATAGAGAAGCAGGATTTGGTTTTGGCATTGTGAGATAGACTTTTCTTTATGGGACAAGGGTTTTATGATGGCAAGCAGGAGAAGGTTACAAGAAAGGCTGTTTGGCTCTAAAGGCATATGTATGCCCCCAAACCCCGCCACGTTGGGCTTCCTACAGCTGGCAGCATTTAGTGTCTGGGCTGAAACACAGTCAGTGTCACCAGTCCTTTGTCAGTGTAGCTGACTACCATCCACCTTTTATTCTCCTTTAGCACACTAATAAGACTATTTTATTAAGCTGTAATTTCACCAAAAGGCTTATTTTGCTGCAAATTAAAGCAGTTGCAATTCTCCAGCTGATCCAGGTAAACAAACTTTAAGGCAGAACTTGTGCCAGAATTTCAGTGATAGGGTGAAGCACATCGACAAAGAGACTTAAGAAAATCTTGCTAGGCACCACTTTATGCATCTAAATAGCCTTGGAAATTTGGCCTCACAGCCTCACTTTTCTTTCTCATATTGCCATGCAGAACATCATTACAAATAATTGTACCACGAATACAGGTCCCCCTCTCTGATTTCCATTTCCTCTACCCACAGCATTGTCTGAGGAAAATCAGTATGAAAAACATTGCAGTTCTTAATTTGTTGTGCCAACACTCAGCAACACTCAGCTGTTTTTCAGAGTGTCTTACTGCCAGCACTAGGACATGCTGTGACCACAGATGCCAAGAGACGTGTGTTAGATTATACAAAGTCCATCTGGGAAACCAACAATCAGAAGCCACGGGTTGAGGTAGCCAGCTTTGATAGGAAAATACACTTGCTGTAAGAATAGATTATTTCTATGCATCCTATTAAAGAACCAAAAATAAGCACAACAGATAACAAAACAGAAACACCTTCAGAACTGACTTTGCACAGAGAAGTGAATTATTACCACTGAAAACAACACCTCTCAGAAGCAAGAGCAGAATTGTTTCTACCTCGGGAGAGGTTCATTGCGCTAATAGCTGGAGTCTGTTAAATGGCAGGACTCATCTATTTTCCCTTGTCTGAAAGGACATAGCTGTTAGGTAAAGTGAAGCAGCCTGGGTCACAGCACAGGATTTGTGGGAATGTTCATTCTTTCTTGTGATGTTTATGTTGCCAGCAGCATTATCACAATTCATCTTGAGGGTAACAGGTACATCTATATTTCTACGCATGCTTTTAAAGTTTGTCAAGTGTGCCTGAAGTGCTGGACTGGGGATGTTTTATTGGTGAGCACTAAAACCACACACAAATTCATCTCCACACCTCTTTGAATATTCAGCACATCATTTATGGCCTCTGAGCTGTGAACAACCTACCTCTCAGGCCAAGAAATTCATCTACCTACTTTTTTAGCAGTCTCCCAAGTAACTTGTAATAGCTTTAGCATTAGAATTACTAGCATCAGCACTGGCAGTGATACTGGAATTAAGATCTGCCCTGACACCTATAATAATGTTGCTATCTTCAACCAGATTCCTCCCAGGGTAACGTTTTGCATCAGATTTGCTTAGAGATGCTTTTACTACAGCAGTACCAGGGTGCATTAAGTTCACCACCAACCATTGCTTCAGATTTTTCACTAGTAATGCTCTTTGCCAAGAATCTACTGAAAACCCTGCTCTTTGTGACCCAATGGCTCCGTATTAAACAAAAATAGAGATGTTTGCTGATATGCCTAGATGTCCTTCAACCTAACTCAGCACAAAGAAGTGGGAAGAAAGCCTGTATCTGCAGTTTTTACTTGCAGAAGTTGCTCTGGTAAATAAAATAGTACATTTCCTAGATTCATAGAAGAACTTTCAAAAATTCTCCTTCCTGTTTCTTTGGGAGCCAAATGGTGATGGTATTCAGCTCATTCACTGGAAATTTTAGAGTGCGAGGCATACTCTTGCTACTGCAAATCCTAGTTATGTGGTTGTGCACTCTCCTGAAGGAACAAATGCAGACCATTTAAAACTTGCTGAAACTTTGTTGTTAAGGGTCACAGACAAGTCTTTTTTTTTTTTTCCCTACAGCTTCTGCAATCAATAGTCTTGAATGCCATGAGAAAAATAACAGAGCCTTTGGGGTCCATCTGAATAGTGGAATGATCTCCCTGGCTTATCTTGTTTATGAAATCAATCTTTTAAAAATTTAAGACGCCTGATGGCATTGAATTATTCCACAGTGCTTCGAGATATCTATTCCTCTGAATTTTGCTGGTTTTCCTTAAGAAAAAATTAAGGCACATTTATCATAGAAGAAACATCTTATAAATATATTTCACAGCTGTATTTCCAATGGATGCACTCTCTCTGCGGATTACCATCTGTTCCAATTATTCCTTCATTGTTCTTGGTTTAAAGTGTGGCAGCTTTATAACTGCAATGAAACTCTTGCCATACATTCATCTTTATTTGGGATTTTAGCTTTTGTATAATTTTCCTCAGGGTGAGAACACTGTTCTCACTTAACCAGTGGAAAAACATACTAAAAATGCTATGTATATAACAATCTGTCTGGTAGCAGAGAGAATCACAGTTCAAAGTGCAGTGCTGTTTCCCCCTTATTTATATCTGGTCTACCAAGAAACCGATGGACCAAATACTTCACTGTTATACCTGTGTAAACTGATATTGCCCTGAATAATTTCCCTGAAGACAATAAAATTGCATAGCTATTAACTGAACGTGGCGTGTTAAATGCATACATGAGCAGTATGGAGAAGCGTATTATAGAGGAAACAGATCTGGCTGTGCAGTCCCAATTATTCACAAGAACCCAGCACAAAAAAATCGCACTCTTTCTAATTCCCTACAATTAGAAAATCTTGAAAAGGACAATGGAGATGCTAAAAGAGGTCTATTGGAAAGAGTTCCCAGAGGTTGGGAGCCTTAAGACTCTGCTTAGCTCAAAACACCAAAATCCCTGATACTGATGCAGAACCTTGAACTATTTCTCACTGTTTGTATGTGTCGCTCTGAGGTCATGAAACAGATCAGGAATTCATCTCCTTGCATGCAGCTTTCTTTGGGACGCATATGTTGCACGTAACATTTATCCTGCCACTTCCATTTTCCCAGAGACACTACCGAATTTCTCAAACTAAACTGAATTTCAGCAGAGTGACTTGCACCTCGAGCAGCAGAGAAGATACTCAATTTGGTATGCATGGGATGTTCCAGAAGGCAAGCTGGTCACTCAACCTCGTTCTGCAGACGTAGCCTGCACTGTTATATTGCCTCTTGCTGGCAGAGACTGCTTGCAGATGAGCAGGGCAAAAGAAGATGTTTTGCCTAAAAGGAGACTCCTGGTGTCTGTTTCAATGAGAAAGGTTTCTAAAAGACGAGGACATGATTCAAATGGCCATCTAAACTTCTGAAGGGGACATTGCTGGGTGTGCTCCACACCACCCATGCTTGAAAGCATCTTACCTATAGGGGTTCCCACGCCGTAGCCTTTGGAATCGATCAGCCCCCCGATCTGGGTGAGATTGCAGTTTCTCTGAGTCACGTACTCTATGCTGGTTGACTCCATCAGCAGCGCATAGTCCGTTGTGAGCACGCGCTGGATTCCCTCGTCGTTGTTCTTCACCAGTGCTGTCTGCTGCCTGCTGCTCATGAAGGCCCACATCTTCTCATATGTTGATATTTTGGATTTCTAAGGGGGGAAAACGAGGGCACAGGATCACACCAGCACCCAAGTTACACCTGTAAAGTATTCCTCAGCTTTCTATTGTGACCGATGCCAAAAGCAGGTCTTAAATGAAAGTGAATCAGTAGCAGGGCTTTCCTTCCTGCAGCCTTTCTCTGTTACTGTGCTTTATGCTGAGGAACCTCTTTTTGTATTTCCTTTGTAGTGCCAGGAACTTCATTACCGGCACAACTGTTAAGTGTTTTGAAGTTTTTTGGGCTAATGCTGTTACAGGGATTACAGCACATAACCCAGCTGAATTAGTGCAGCTGGATACTGCTGCACTCAGAAGCAGTGCTTCTGCCTGTCAGGGCAAACGCACTGCCCCGAAAACCTGATGACCAATTAAGTACTGGCTCTTTTGTATTGATATCTCTTGCCTAGAAGTTCTGTACTTCAAGGATAAAGCTTGAGAAACAAGCCCAAAACGGCTTCTAAGCAAACTTCTGCTTTCTGCTTTCCATTGCAATCAGACTCAAGTACTTCATCCTTCTCCCACTCAAGTTAAGGGGGATTTTCCCACCAGCTTCAGGAGTGTGAACATGTCCTGTGTCATCGCCCAGCTGCACAGCAAAGAAGGATGCCAGAAGACCCAGCCACCTCCATACATTGTTGAGCATCCCTCCCTCCCCGCTCCTCTCCCCGTGCTGCAGGAGCCCCGAGGGACCCAGGCACCCTGCAGGGAAGGGCAGTGCCTGACCCCCCCCTGTTCACACTTCTGCCTTTGCTGGAGCATGTGAAAAGAAAAAACTGAAGCTGCTCAGGGACATGCTGCAGGCTGTGCCTTCTACCCTCAACATGTGCTACCTGCAAACCAAAAAACCTTCAAGCACTCGCACAGTACTAACACGATTAAATCTCTCTCTTCTTTGTATGGTCTCAAACTACATTGACCACACAACGTCACTTTTGGATTAAATATCAAAGTAGGCCTACAGACAGCTGGACCACTAGAAACTGCCAGTAGAAATTATTTTCTCTCAAGATGGCAAAGCCAATCATTGTTGCTGCAGCGTAGCACAAGCCAGACACACACAAAATGACTTTTTAATGTAAATACGAGCCAAAGGCCCTCCACACACTTACATTTCCCCCGCCCTGGGGGAGTGCATCCTACCTTCCTTTACGGGCCCTAGCGTTGGTTTATAGCCATCCTAGCTGATTTTAGGCTCACTGTGTGGACACCATATGTGCTTATTGCAGTGTCATGAGAAAGCTGATTTTCTGGTTCTTTGAACTTTGAATGTTGATATGCTTTACCTGTAGATTCAATACCTGCAAATGTCACCTAAATTTCACCTAAGTTTGGTAAGACACAACATACCACTAAACTTTGAAGATGGTTAAGTGGCTCTTTACTAGTAGAAGCCATTTTTACTGTTCATTTGGGAATATTTTTTGAAATTGATGATGTTTATGCAGTAGATTAGATTGAATCTGGTATTAAATTTATTGGAAGGATGTATTCCTTATTCAGACAAGTTTGAAAGAAAGATCTTAGCTTCTTGACTTGCCAGCTCCCATTTTTTTCAGGATAGATCACATGCCAAATTCTGGCTTTTGATTTCTCATTGATTTCAGTGGAAACATGTCTGCATATCAGAAGGTAGGAGCTGGCAAGAGTGCAACTTGAGACTAAGAACTATTATCACAGGGGGTCAAGAAAGCAATGGAAGATTTACAGACGTATTGGAAACAGAACAAGATAACAGTCTGGAGAAACACATGTGTATCATGATCTGTGGATGTGAAACATCTTGCCTTCAGTTGGACTTTTCCCAAAACTGGACATGCACACTGATGGGTAATGCTGCCTGAGATCCTGCTGGCTCATCTGCCTAGAACCCCATCCCCTTGCTGGAGGAGTCCTTAACTGTCCAGGCCCTGTTTCCTGGACATTTTATGGCCAGATCTGGGATCTATGTACAGGGAGGAGGTTGACTCTGAGGTTCCTTCAAAGTCATAATTCCATTTTTTCCCCAAAAAAATTTCAATTGCTTTTGTTTTCATTCCCCCCACTACCTGGCTAGAAGGCACAGTCACCACAGAAACATTCTTGAAAATATTGCCTCTTTAGCAACAGTTTTTCTGGGGACACTATTACAACAGAGATACTAGTGTCAGGCATTCAAAATTAGTGGAAAACCACAACTGTTAGTACATGCATTATAAACAGGTCGAAATAAAAAGTAATGTAAGTTTGAACAAATGCAAATAGAGTTTTCAGAAAAACAGTGGGAATACCTTGGTTATCTCATATGGTTCCCAACCTGCATCGCATCCAACCGCATACACATTCTGGATGTGTATATGAGATGATTGCATAATATCATCTTTCAGGAGTTTCCTGCCGCTACTTTAAGCACAAAAATCCTAAACCAAAGCTCTTCAGAGTTTGCTTCGTGCCAGGATCTTTTTCTGCACTTGATGTGTTCAGAAATCCTTTTGCCATGTGTGTCTCTTACAGTGCTGAAAATCAGTCCTGAAAATCAGGTCTTTGCATCTCTTGTCCTACATAACAGGCACTCGCTTGTTCCTCTCTTTCATAGCAAGGAATGCCTGGAGTGTCATGTTTTTGCTTTAAATAAATGCTGTTCTGAAAGAGTCTGCCGTTTCTCTTGGCATTTCTTGGATGAAGTACTGGGTGTAGCCCTTAGATAAATCAAATTTTGCAACATAGGAAGCACTTGGAATAATGACTTCTCCTTAGTGTAACCCAGCCCTGCGCTACACTCCCGCAGGATATTTTTACAGCCGCTGCACCTGGTTGTGCTGATTCTTCCTTTCCCTTTCCCTGTCCCCATCACATCAACACTCCCAGGTGGCAGGACTGTCTCTGCAGCACAGGCTGCCCACCAGAAAAGTACCTTTCACCCCAGGTCTGCTCCTCCAGCCCTCAACTCGCAGTGGCACGGCTCTCGGGGGGTACCCCTGCATGTTGGGGAGTTCCCAGAGCCTGTCACGACATGGGGCAGCCTGGAGAAAACTGTCCAGGCAGGATCAGGAATTCACAGCTCCCCAAAAAGAGGCAGAGTTGTTTCCGGTGTCTTGTCTAAAATCGTTATAGCAAAGGTGCTTTTTCTTAAACTACCACAATGCCCGAGCAGCGCGGAAATGGAGTCACTGCTGCCCAGAAACCTTTACTCCTGCCTGCTCCTAATTCTGAGTATTTGGTTTTACATCCTCCCAGGTCTCTTACTGTGGGTGGGGGTTTGTGCACATGCTTACTTAGCTCAAGAAGTATATGCAGAATTTTACAGTCAAAGGGGGACAAAATCATGCCCTCACAAAGCACACAGTCTTCCTTTTGCATACATAAGTATCTATCATATTTATAGTACAGAGACCTACTCCGTGATTTTTTTTTTTAAGTTTTGGACAGTATAAAGAAATCCTAATCTTGTGAGGAACTGGAGGAGCTTTTGTAATAAAAATAATAACACCTTTTATATAAGACTTTGTGTGTCTCACTAGTTTACAAGTGTGATAAATTATATTTTTCATGCATCTTTCACTATGTCACCTTCATTCTGCCAGAGAATCCATCTCCATTCTGTACAAAAACTAGCATCCTTTCACTTCTGTTTGTGTACACGTGTATTTCGGGCGCAAGTAAGCTAGCATGTATAGCATATAAATATTTAATCATCTTGTCCAAAACTGTTTTTTAAAGGCTTACATACTTTTAAGCCTACAAGTTTTAACCTCAGGGATTAATGGTGCAAAAAAAATCAATGCAAAGCTGGAAACAGCTCTAGAAATTTGTTCTGAACTTCTCATGCTGAAATTCAGAAGCTCTTTCCTCTGAAAAACCATGGAAGCAACAGGTTTTGAAGATTTCTCTCTGATGCTGAATACGACTTCAGAATAGCAATGTCAGTGACTGTCTTTGAGCAGCGAAGAGCTCTTAGACCAAGGGAGTTTCCCAGAGTCCTTCAGAAGGCAGCACAGCTGCTTCCTCCAGCCTTATACTCCTGGTGAGAGTCCCGTACTTGCCCTAAGCAGTTTCCAGGAATATCTCCGGATGGGTTTCCCAGCATATCTTAATGGAAATGTCAGCTTCTCCTTTCAAGAACTGGCTATAACGAGGCTATGAAAAATGTTGTAGTTTGTGCATTTCTTTCAGCACAGAAGTGTTTCTATTCAGCCACAGGAGAGCCATTACGAGGGCAGTTCACCCTTGACAGCTCCATCAGGGACAGCCTACCATCAGATCTATCACATGATTGAAATGTCCTTGATGAGAAGTATTCGTACTGAGAGATGATCCAAATACTTCAGCCAAGTGTGTGCATGTGAAAGCACTTTGCCTCGTGTGGGAGCGAAGGGTTTTGTGGTTAAAGCAGGCAAGGGGTGCTCAGGCTGGAGCAGCAGGGGCTGGGGCCTCAGCACTGGAGGCTGAGGCCGTTCGCTCCCATGCAAACGTGTGGCATGAAGGTTATTTTGCCCCACATGCACCTTCCCCACGATGCTTCATCCTCTTCAAAGGCACTGCATATTTGACGATCTATAAACACCACTCTTAGGTGCTACAGTGAAAAGCAAGATACCGGTTCATTCAGTGCCTGCTGAGACTACAGATGAAGCTGCTAATTAATTCTAATTGTCACAGGATTTTTGTGCACATATCCTATATTTATAGCTTGTTGGCTTTTACGTTGATATTTTATGACATTAACCCATTTTCTACATAATTAATACTAATAAAGCAAAAAAAAATGCAGTTATCTACAAAGCAATTAGCCACAAAAAATGATATTTTACTTACAGATGTGTTCATGCGTATGTGTGGCCCGTGTATTAACAGTCTCTGTAATATTGACCATGGACCATTTTAAAAAAGGGACAAACTTGCATTTTGACCGCCTGCAATATTTTTCTAGTGCAAATGTGACCTTCAGAAGTGATCTTAGCCAAGCGGCTGGAAGAAGCCAAGATCCCATCCTGAGAAACAGCCTGGAGGAGAATGTCCCCACGTTTATGCCCTGATTCCCTTCAGATTCTCCCACCAAAGGCATGGGTCTGCCCCTCACAGAAGTACAGCATCAGATTGTTTCTCCATACGTCTTGGGGGAAAATCTCCCATCTTTCATACTAACATTGCTGAAGAATTCTCTATGGATTTGGGCAAAAGATGTATTTACCTCTTATGCTAATCCTTTCAAGTGTTGTGATTCTGCCTCACCATTTATCACTGGAGGCCCACGAGTCATTTCGATTGCACAGAGCTGGCTGATGCCATCTTACCTTGAAGAAGGTCATTGTGGATCCATCTCTAACAGCCCCATATTCTATCTTGGTTTGCTTTGCCAAATCATCTGCTGAATCGATGGGGGATTCCATCCTCTCCACGGTCAGGAAGGCAGCCAGGTTTGCAGTATAGGATGAGATTATGATTAAGGTGAAAAACCACCATATTCCTCCAACTATTCTGGTAGAAAGAGCTTTAGGCATCAGCTCTGATCCTGTTACAATATCATCAAAACAATCACATTAAAATGATGCTGAAAGATGCCTTTCCTGATGCCACAGACTGTTTTTAGGCACAGAATGCTTTTATGAGCTGTAGTATGATAAAATGATTTAAACAATAATCTCACAGATGCACAGCTAACATTTATAATGGTAACACACTGTGAAGGGGATGTATGCCATGATATATGACAAATGGAATTATCCTTGGGTCTAAGCCCCATTACACCTCTGAGCTAATGCTCATCCTGATACTAACCTCTCACATCCCCAGCAAGCTATGCTAGTATTTTTGTTCGTTTCCTGAATCCCTTTTGGCTACTATACTGTAACCAATTTTTTAGTCAGAGATCTTTAGCAGAATGCTATTCTGCTTACAAGCTACCTGGCAGAAATACCTTACAGGATAAACCTGCCCTGTGCATCCTATTGACATACCTAAGCAGAAAGAGGGCAATCAATACGGTTCCAGTGAACTCCTCGGCCTGTGTGAACCTGAGATCAAAACGCAGTACACGTCTTACTACAAATGTGTGGCTTACATTTGATAATTCAGAGGGTGAATTGATGTGTTCTTCGGATCTATAGGGCAATGCAAAGTTTTGGACAGTGTGTTCAACACTCCTTATTGCTGAAGAGGTTTCAGCAGATCTGCCTGCATGTCACACCGACAAACCCCAAAGTGATCTGCCATTGACATAAAACCCTACAGAACAGCATGGGTAGGTGTTAAGTGTGCTGAAATGGCGTCTAAAGAGCTCAGACAAATTGTGTTTAAGCCACACAGGTACTCATATTTCTAAGCGGTCTGATGCAAGTTTCATGTTGTTTTTCTGAAGGCATCCACACTGAACTTCGCTCATTGTGTGGGATTGAAGGATCTGCTTAAACAAAGCACTTAGAGAGCCACTTGAATACTTTTGACTTCAAAGTTCAGCCTTTGCATAATTGTTTTGTTGATGAAGGATGGACTTAAGAAAGTACTTAAGTGCCTGTGAAAGGAGATCTCAGCACGTAAAGCTTTTGATGTGACAAATATATTTCTATTACTGGGAAAATCTGTTGACATATTATCTCTCCCCAGCTATTTTATGATTTCTGTAAGAAGTTTAAACATGTTATAAAGAATATTTTCAGACTTTGCAAAAACTCTGATTGTGACTTTTGGGGCAAAGACCAAAAGGTTAAAAACTTTCCAAGCAATCAGCAAACAGATTTAACTTGGTTTTATAAACATATAGACATGTCTCTTAAAGGTCAAAGCTAAGCATAGCCCAGGGGTTTGAGTAGGTTAACAGAACTGCCAAACTGCAAGAGCAGATGCTCTGCCTGTGCAGCCCTGGTACCTCATGGATTTCATATTAAGCCAGCAGTCTAAAAGCAAAAAGTCTCACTTGAAATTTTTGAGTCCAAATGCATCTGCTTGAAGAGCTGTAGCTCTGTCTGGGTTTATGTTTGTGGTCTGTTGTACTTTCTTGCTTTTCAGATTAGAATTTTTTTTCAATACAATGAAATCTTTTCTTTTTATTGGATTGTTTCTCTCAGGAAAAGTGTGTGTTTATTTCCAAGCTGGGGTTGACCTGCAAAAGCTGGCTTCTAGGAGTGCTGATTCCGGTCATCCTGAAGGTATTATTTTTTTCAAGCTTAGACAGCTATACAAATATAATTTCTACACTTGGACCCTGATGTAACACCTAGCTCTGACATATACAACCCAGTAATGCATAATAACCAGCTACCTTACAGCTACCTTCACAAGCAACCACGAAATCTGCCAGCACAGCCTTACAGTGGCGCAAGAGAGTAGGCAGAGAAGCCCTGTGTGCTGAATTTATGGAGTGAGATGCCAAACCTCCTGCAATTTCCTCTAGCAAAAAGTTGGTTGTGAAAAAGCAGCAGAATACATTCAGTTCAATTAAGCTCAAGACACCACAGTCTTTTAATTATGCAATGAGCTACTGTTTTGCTTTCGTGAGGTGCTGAGCACACTCTGCTCCGAGCTGAACCAAGCAGGCCCAGCATCTCTTTTGATCACCCCCATGATTATTTCAATGTTCACCTTTGTGAGGGCCTTGATTCCAGAAAAAAACATTGATATATGCTCTGTGCTCACCAACTTCACCCTAAGTGCTCTCCTTCACCAGATATTCCTGGTCTGACCCGTCGCCTGGCTGAACTGGGGCTCTGACAGATAGCTTGCCTCTCCAAAAGTGATAGTTTCTCTGAATGGATTGGATGAAATGTGCCCTGTTTGGATGCTTTCAGAATATGCATCTGAGACTGAATTTCAGGGGAAAAACAGGGGAAGTAACGTCTAAACAAAAACGTTGCTAACAAGACTTGGGGTCAGAGACAATACTTGCTGAAGTCTCCCTAGTGCCTTTTTATGGCAGACATGACAGCCAATCCTGATCCAGACTTTGCTCACGCTCTGTAGAAAAGAGAAAGTCTGATCATCACATTTTAAAATTTAATAACAAGTGGCTTCCAAATCAAGCATAACAAGCAGCTGCTGCCAACAAGAAAGAGTGTAACGGTAGACGCAGAGTTTCACAACCATTCATGTCATGTTCAAACTCTTCACATTAACAACGATGCACTTACAATCACACGCACCACAAGTTTGTACATGGAAACATTTGTGTTGCCTTACAAATGTTTTTTCTTTCTTTCTTTCTTTGTTTCTTTCTTTCTTTGTTTCTTTCTGTTTCTTTCTTTTTTTTTTTCTTGCTTTTCTTTCTTTTGTTTTGGTCTTAATCTTCTTGAAAGACAAGCAGAGTCTGGTTGGGGCTGACTGTCATGTACCCAAGGTAGTGGTAACGAGCAGACACTGCATCCCACAGTTTGCTGTGGATGATGGTAAACTCCAAAAAAGGCAGTACATCAAAACACAGAATCCTGGGGCAGTCTCACACACAGGGCAATCACAGTTATATACACACACCTGCCTGATACTGTAAAACCTCAGCCTGTGTTTTACTGATAGATTGGAAGGAAAACAGAACAAAAAAGCAAAACAGAATGGCTCTTCCTTCATCCAACCTCCTTCAAAGTAGTTTCTATGAGGACGCTCTATAACCTGTCAATACATTAGTGTACCAAGAAAAGCAAGTGCATCTTAGGTACAATACAAACTTTATTCTCTATCATATGTAGGAAAAAATCCTCCTCACGTTTTTTTTACAGCTGTTCATGTCTGTTAAAGAGGGAAGAATAAACTGTACCTGGATGAATGCAGAGATGGTTTTATATTCCTCACTTAAGTATTTAGGAATTTAATACCAAGATACTGCTGGGCTTTCCTCTGGATTGCCTTTTTGGTTGCTGCTGTGGGATGGGGTTTTTTGTTCAGCTTTGATTCAACTTGAAATGTTTGTCAGTAAATACTTTCATTCTTTGCAGCGGACCCCAGTTTTGGTGAATATTGATCTAATTGGAAACTTTAGAATATACGCATCGTGAACAAATGTGTTTAGTACATGTATCTGTTTGACTTCCCATACGGAGTAAGCTTCACTGCCCTTCCTTGTCAACTGAGTAAAATGTCAGTTGTTTCCAAAATCATCATCAACAGGGACTTGTGACTGGGTTAAGTTAATGCTTCTAGGGTTGGATGCATTTACAGAAGGATAGGACTCATACCTGTAGAAAAGCCATAAAAAAAAGGTTTGGGTTTGGGTTTGGTTTTAAACAAAGTGTTTGACAAGTGCCAACAAACTTAACAATCCTTCTGAAGAAAGAGCATCTTTTTTTTGTTTGGCAGTTAAAACAGTTTTTCTAGGGTAGCTAAGGCTGTTACTGTTTCTGTTGGGATGGAGCCCAACATTTTCCTGCTGCCAAACCTCTTACACCAATAAACTCAACTTCAGTGTGAAGCACTTCATATCCCTTTTGCAATTATTTTACATTTCAGGTCCAGAAACTCCCATGTGACCCTGTCTGCTTCCCATTCTCTCAGATGCTTCCGCTCCTTCCTCCTGCTGCAGCCCTACTCTGGGTTTCACAGGTTCCCCTCCTCTGCCTGCTCCCGGTTGCAGCGACACGTCGTTTTCTTCCTTTCTTCTCTTGTTTAGGTTCTGAGATCAGGTTTTACAGTATATGTTGTATTTACAGAGGGTGGAGTTTACCAGCACAGAAGCCCTTGAGCAGACTGTGGGACGTGTGCAATAACGAAGTGTAACCGGTGTACCTTGCTGCATGAGAGCTCCAACTCCAAACCAGAAACTATTTAGTAAAGTAAAATTGTTTTCCACCACATCTGAGTCTGGGTTGCACGGGTGGGGGTTATACCATTCATATGGTGTAAACCTGTGGCAGTTAACAGAAAAAATCTGTAAACATCAAATAGAGTACACACAGCGGCAGCAAACCTGCTGAACAACGCACAAAGTGAGGAGGTTAATGAAGGAAACAAGAAAAAGGAAACCTCAGCTGAAAGGCTGTCCTCGGGACGTCTCGCAGCTGCCTTGTGCAAGATGTGGAGCAGTGCTGCAATGCCATTTTCACAGTCCTGCATCGAGCACAGGGCTACTTACTCCTTTACTCCTTCGGCTCTCAGGTTAGAGCCCTCAAGGGTGAGGTTGCTGCAAAGCCCCAAGGCTTCCCTGCCTGCACCGTTGACAGACAGACAGACAGACATTTGCAGGGGTGGGGGAACAACTGAATGCCAAGTAGCTGCTCCTTGGTAAAGCATTCAGAAAATAATGAAGGAGCAGCGGCTCTCCAAAGGCAACCATCGTTAGCTGTCTGCAGTTGAGATGTTGCACGCCAAATGTGCTCTCCCTCTACAAGGCTGCCATGACGGTGGAAAAAAAAAAAGGCTGCCGATCATTTGAAGGTGTTAGGGAGCAACTGCAGTGCTTGAAAGCCACGGGGCCATGTTGTGGGGAGAGCGCTACAAGGAGGATTGCCTTTACCAGAAGAACTGTGCTCTACTCCCCACGCACCGTCCTGCTGCCCTGCACAACACTTGGCAGAGCTACATTAAGGGCCATTTGTCCCCAAAGTACCTTGCCTGCTGTTGTTTCCCACTGCTGCGTGGCTTGCTGCGTACTTTCTCATCAAGTTTATGAATATAGCTTTAATTTACAATGCCATGCCAATACATTTTAATTACTGTTTCAACAATATAATTAAGCATCAAATTTATGCACAGTTGCAAGCAGAGTGCCTTGCTTAGCTGAAGTAACGAACTCTGATAGTAATGATCCCACTAACTGAAAGAGTATGTAGCTTAGGATGCCATTAGCTGCACAATATCACCATTACTAGTACAATAGTATTAACAATTGTAACAATAGACGGAGTTTTCACATTCAAGATAGAACAGTTCTGCATACTCTAGTTAAAAGAAAGGCAGTCGTCAAGTCATATGTTTTAAATTTGTGCTAGAATAAGTGAAGCAACCGTTGTGTAGAAATGAAATTATTCCCAACTCAATTCGTGCGTATATGGGGAAACACATCCTTAATAAGAGACCCAGAATTGGAATCTGTAGGTTGCCTGAGCCGCCATAGACATGAAGAGGTCCCGTGCTGAGTGTTCACCCACAGAGTCCTAGAATGTTGACACAGGACAGTAAGAAGTTGTGCAAATAACTCTGCCTGACCTGACCAGGAAGGCCAAGGTTGGGATCTTGCATCGTTTCAGACAACAACCATGTTCAGTAGGTTGGACACAAATCTCTCCATCACCGAAAGAACAAAATGACAGTTGCTAGAAAGTGGCAATGAAATTCTGCCATCCGAACTCTTCCTGCCAGACTGGAAAGGTTTTATAGCATATATTTTAATGTGATACTAGGGTATATATTTCTTTTTCACCTTGAGATAAAGCTGATGTTCTTCTTGTGTTTCTATTGCTGTGCTGAGCTTTAAGAAGAGGCTATTTCACTGCTCAGGACTTCTGCATTCCTGGCCACTTTCCCCTGTATTTTTCCCTCTTTATACCTTCTAGCAGTAGCTATGCTGAGGTTTCTGATAAAGATGGGATGCTCAAGGTCACCTAAGCGCCTTTTTATATAGGCTTTGTGTGACATTATTCAGCACTGGTAGTTACCTCCGCTACCTAGCTCTACCATCGACATTAACAGCACAGCTGATGTGGCATTAGCAGGAAAGGGAAATATTGGCAGAAAACGCCTTGTTCACTTGCCACCAGTGTACTTAGGAAAAGAGCTTTTCCAGTCTGTAACCCTTTGCAGTGATGAAAACTTCAGTGTTTGACTTTAAAAATTAATATAACAATGACAGGGATACGTCAAAGACAAATGAGAAATTATTCAGCTGCTGAAAAGTCTGAAGAAATAACAGAAAGATTATCCCAGTCTATGAAAATTTTTTCAAAGTGTTTGTCTTCCATGAACTGATGTTAAAATACTGTTCACCATTTAATTTACTATGGCAGTGTTAAAAAGCAGACACTTCCTGACGTTCTTAAAACCAATCTAACCAATGTTTGCTGAAACACTTGGCAAATCTTACAGAAATCTTGACATATTTGGAGCTGTGAACAGGTCTAGATGTAGACCATAAGAAAAGCTTAGCTTCTTGTAGTAGATTAGAATTTATAAATTCTAAAGTAAATTAAGATGACATGTGAACACAGTTTTGTGTACTTCAGCCTACATAGTTGTGACATGATTAGGCACAGGTTTTAGGCATCAGTTCAGAAAAAAGCCCTTATGTCAGAAAATCCTTAAATATTCAGAAAATTGTGTGAACTATTTTGCTGAACTAGTGGCTTCTTCTCCTCTTTTCTTAAAATAGGTGAGTTATGAGAATGACATGCAAACTTGATATATTTAAGTTGTTACCAGTTGGGTTTTTTGCTGTGTATTATAAATGTGTGGCTGTCTATACCTCCAATGACATGTAAGCTTTTCAGACAATTTTAGCCACATTTGATAAATAGGTAGAGGCTTTAGAGGTTATTATGCTCCTGCAAGTGTTGTGAAACACTGCTGTAGTAGCCCCAGTAGAAGAGAAGCTGCAAGATGAGCTCACAACTTGTTACGTATAGTTAATCCACATGGGAAAGATCGCCTATAAATTCTTCAGCTGCAGGAAAAGCAAACACACAGACAAACAAACTTCAACTGGTGTTCACAGTCCACCAGGAGACACAAATCTGTAGGGAAATCAGGCTTCATTAGTTACGCAGCTCGTGGAACTACTGCTTTTTAGAAAGATTTAAGAAACAAAACATGACACAATTACACAGGGATTTACCCAAAGGCTACACTGTGTGATCTGGAGCAATGTTTAACAGCCAAGAGAGAAAAGCAAACAGGTTTCACAGCCTATAATTTGGAAGCACTGAGTGTTTCCCTTTGGTTTGTTCCTGGCCGCGCATCTGCTTGTAGGCAGCTCTGCAAGAAGAGGACCCTGATGCTTACTTATTCTTGAAAACTCGTTGCCTCTATTTTAGAAGATTGAAGCTCTGAGGATAGCTCAGGCTTTGTTTTCCCTTCCGCCTGTTCCGAGGTGGAGAGGACTGTGGGATGTCTTTAGTCTTGGCACACAACTGCAGAAAAGTCAATCTGTCACAGTTGAGCAGATTAAATATTAGTCATGAATGAGATCATGGTTTGCGTACAGTAAGAGTTATTATTTATGCTACAGTGAGCCACTGCAAGAGCTTGTAGGAAGTCATGACTAATTGTATACAGTCCCATAGCTGCCAGGGATGGATGAACTCTTTCTTTTACCTAGGGCGAACACTCATAAGTTAACCCATGACCTCTCCTCCTCTAATTCCCTCCTCCCTCTTCACATTCTCAGCAATTTAAAGGAAAAAGAAAATCCCACAAATTTCTGTGCTTTAGTACTGGTATAGAAACATGCAAACAAGCCAAGTATTCACATAGGTTGTCCACCTGGAACACGGGTTGTTCAGTGGACCACGGAGAAATGGATGTCTGAGGCCAATCACGCTCAGCAGAACTGCGTGTGTGAATAAACATTTTGCAGGTCTGTGTCTTTTGATTAAAAGAAAACAGTGAATTGGAGGAAAAGCAGCAAGAGCTTCATTTGACTTGGCTCACACAGAAATGGAAGTCCGGCAGAATGTGTTATCAGATTTAGTGATTCAGCTTGCAACTATTTTATGACGTTTGAATGAGACATGTGTATGTATACATTGGAATATATACATTATTGCTGATTTCTTGAAGTCGAATGCCATCATTTGCAGTAAAAACTGCAGCATTTCTATGTTGCCTTTGCTGTGATCTGAGTGTGTGGAACTCCAATGATACATCACTTGAGTTATTGTATTTCATAGTATAAATGTTTTCTTCGCCTGTTTTCTCATGTACTTTATTAATGTGGAATACGTTGCTGTATATGCAAAACAATAGATAATTTAAGTTGGGAAAAGCTTAGTTAGGTATCCTCAGTAAAAAGAACCAAAACATGAATCTCTGTGAAGCACTAGTAAAATATTTATGTTTTAAATTATGAAAAGAAAAAATGAAGGATAGGATGAGATCAAATAAACAGAGTTGGGAATACACGGCCACTATCTGAATGAAAGGACAATAACTATGCTAGTTCAGAGTCCAGGTTAATTAAGGAGTATAGAACAAGTATGCCTCAAATGACCGATTTCCTCTGATAAGTTTCTAATTTCATTTTCTTTCATGCTTGGTTTGCTCTTGTTCAAAGCCCTAGAGCAACTGACTCCCAGACTGTGGTTCATGATCTCTGAGGCCACAATACGTAACTTGTACCCAGTTTGTGAAACCGTATCAGCTGTCTAGAGTCTTTAAGGTAAAGTTTGATGATAAGGGTACAGAGTGCTGTGCTGGCCCTCTGGAGATGTGACTGTGGTCCACCTGTCCAGAACTTTGTGGCACTTCTGCCTTTGAGAGCTGTATGACTTTTGGCTTCATTTGGAAAAGCAGTGTGTATGTGATCATTTCCTGCTGGTTTTGAATAGGGACATCACTGGGAGCTTGCCACTGACAGGCAGGGTGCACCTCAGGACAGCACTGGGAGAGAGCCTTGGGTATACATCACCTTGCAGATTGTCCCTCAGGTTCCCAGGCACGTCATCTTGTATTCTCAAGGGGGAACAGGGTGAGCTAATTAACATCCTTCAACAAAAATTTGTTCACATCGTCTTTCTTACCCTTTAACTGTATGCACTGTTAGTGGAACAGAGAAATGCTTTCACACAAATAGTACAAACTGCTTCTCAACATGTAGTCTGCTGAGGTGTTGTGTACTGGCAAAGAAAGGCTGACACATTTCATTGGATATTTCTCTCCATTCAGCCCTTAAGGAAAATAAAATCTCTTCACATTGCAATAAATAAAAGTGATAGCAGTGTTGATGTAAAAATATCAAGAGACTTTCTAGAATGTTATGTTTTAGGACTGGATAAAACCCTTAGGATAGTATTATACTATATCTACTTTGCAGAGCCCATGCAACACCTGTGGGAGGAGAGGTAGTTAGAGTGGACGCATCTAAAACTACGTCTTTGACTTACCTTGCAATGACGAACAGAACACAACTGACTCCAAGGCAGGCTAGGAGAACGTACATCCAAATATCAGGAGAAAGAGGGTTTAAAAAAGAGAAAACACCAGGGTTTGTCCCATTGGGCTTCCGGTACAAGATACTGATTCCCAGCGTCATGAAGGGCTTGGAAAAATCAATTACTTTCTCTCTTACGTAAGTAATAGTGAGAGGAGCAACCGCCAGATCAGCTTTCTGAAAACACAAATGGGAAAATACTCATTCTTCTTCATGTTCAGCAAATGCACTACAATTCCTTCCATTTTTCCCCCCAAGTATTAAAAACTAAACCAAACTTGACTATAAATCTGAAACGTGCAACAAAATTTAACATTGCTAGGGTATTTGGCACATGAAGCTCTGTTTCAATACTTTTTGCAGGCAGAGGGACATTTGTGGCTTTTATGTAAGTAGGAGAGGCATGACCAGGGACATGGGGCTCAGTCCTGTGCAATGGGGCAGACTGGGAGCAAGGACTGCCAGGGCATCTAGGCAAGGGCTACATCCGGAGGGCAGAGGCTGCCGCAAGGCAGACATGAGCTGGAAGCTCAGCCTTTGCTGTCAGAGTTTGTAGCCAAGGGGTGGGCAGGACCCGTGCTAGCTCCGTGCCCACTGCCCCACCACAGAATGAGGTTCCCCTCCAACACCTGCAAACTGTTGGTTTAGACGTACTGATGTGACTTCCTACTCTGACAAATTGTGATGAAGACAGACCAGTGGCTCTAAAAAAAATGAAAACTAAAGCAAACACTTCATTTGGGCTGGCTTTATAAAAAATACCACAGGCAAAAGGAGAATCAAGAGAGAAGGATTGAATCTTACATGATCTATGAGTTCTTTGACCATCCCATTCCACTCTCCTTTGTCATTCTGGGCTCCATATTTGCCATCAGAAACTAGTTTGACCTCATAGATGAAGCCTAAAATATTTGACAGCTCCTTTAGTAAGTCCAGGCAATAACCCTCAAATCTGTCATTTCCGTACAAGGGCTTGTCAGACTTCTTGTACATAACATAAGGATCTTCCTATAGAAAAAGACAGCAGACATAGTAACAGAAATGAGGTTTGTTTTGGATTATATCAGTTTCTCTAAATTGTATTAATATTTTATAAATGGATTGCAATTAGATGGAAACCAGTAATTTACCACGTCCATTTAAAGCTGTTTTAGGTGTGTTAACAAATAGACTGCATCATTTAGTGACAAGAATAAGGGCCCTAATTTTCAGTGGAACAGACTATTCGTATCTCCCACGAGGTTTAATTAAAGTAGTGCTCAGCAGCTCCAAAATCAGACCCAAGATCTTTACTCTACATTGTTGCACCCTAAGGGACAGAAAGGCAGATTGAAGGAGAGAGAAGCCTAAATAACAGAATAAGAATAATAAGGGGAACTTAAAATTTTATATTCTGTGAGAAATAAGTCTTTATTGAAAAAAATCTTCAAATGTACAAAATAGCTGTGAGCTGAGCAGGTATTCACATGAGAGAATGGAGAACAGCATAGGTAGGTTGCAGAGTACCTTGTTGCTTTTCTTTTTAAAGGATTTTGGATCGAAGAAGATCTGGGCAAGCAGGTTTCTGCAGTTTAATGTGGTAAAAGACCCCAGGCAACAGAAAAGGAGTGTAGAGCAAGCCTTTGACTTCTTTCCCAAGGAATTAGGTGGAATAATTGAAAACAGTGTCATTACTGGCCAGGCAGAAAGCGCGAGGCAGAAGAACTCGTGAATACCCAGTTGCATGTTTTCCATTTATCATAGTAAGGACGTAATTCAATCTGTCTATCCACTGCTCGCTACTTTCTTTCAGTCCTCTTCATCTCATTTTCAGTAAAAAGGAAGGATGTATAAGCAATGACTACAAAACTGAGTGTTTGTGTGTGTTAATTCTTCCAGGAAGAAAAGTATGCAGGGTTGGTCTCTGAAATACTAAGTAAGTGAAACAATTTTGGAGGCAGATCTTCCTGGGATTCCTTCATTGGCAGTGGGTTATTTTTGAATCAATATTGTGGATAGATGAATGTGTGTGCCAATTCTGAGCCTAAATGAAAAAAATTGCTTTTAACAAAGGCTAGTTTAACAAAACATTATTTAGTGTGGAGGAAACCAGCCATGGACTGTGGAGTGGAGGTGGCAAAGGCAGCTGCCACCTCTGCCCAGCGAGACTTACCAAAATGGTAGTGACGATAAGCGTCCGGTTAGCCAAGGAATCCGTGATGTTGGTCGACCGGTCCTTGTTGCTGTCCGTCATGTTAAGGCCACTGTATGAGTTCCAAACCCCAATCTGCATGGAAGAGAGCGGGTGAGCAGCTGCCCAGCCACAGCAAGCCGAAACATTTCCCTACACTCTCACTGCCAAGGAAAAGCGCACTGGGTGCACTGTCTCTAGTCACCACAGAAAGAGACACCAGCAGCAGGAAATGCTAGAGGAGGGAAACAGCTGTAGGTCTGAGTAAGGCAGCAACATCAAATGGTTGATTTAGAAAACACAAGGAACATACTGCCCTTTCAAAAGCAGGTGGAAATGAATGAGCTGTAAGAGTATAAGGCATGTCAACACAGTGGTGTATTAGCCAATTTGCTACAAAAGTGGAACACGTTGACTTTGTTTCCTGCTAAAAAATGTCAAACGTCTCTTTTTATGATTTTTAAAAAATGTTGTAAATGGTAGAGTTGAAACATGTGGCAAGACCTCTCTCTTCCAATACAACAGATTAAAAGCTTAAATAAATAATGTTAAAGCAGATTGATGGATGTGCTGGCCTTTTGCTTCCATTGTGCCTTCAGCAGGTTTAGCAAAGATTATTCTGTCATTTCTCAGCTACTACATATGACAGAACTAGCAAGGTGATACTGTTTCACACACTGATCTGTATTTGTTCAGTAAATATAAGTGGCCAAAGGCAAATTCCGTTCTAGCCCCAGAGACAGTGAAGTATTCCAGTATTTAATGACCAATACAAAGCCTCAAAGGAAAGATCTTCACGATTTCAGTGGATTTGGCTCTACTCCTTGTGAGGGCAGAAATTGTACCCATGTTGATTGTATTGAGATAAATATTTACTTAACATAAACACAGTCTGAAAGTATCTTCAGGTTTTTTTGCCTTTGGATTTACATACACAGCCTGGATGAGGGCTGATGTGAGAAAACTCCAGGCAAGGGGCTGGCTCAGGCGGTTTGGTTTGTATTGGATGTTTGTGGCAAGCACCATACGGATGGCTTGGGGGACTGGCATCAGCCACCCACAGAGCTCTTTGCATCACTGTGCCGCTCTGCCAGCATGTTTCAGCTCTACCCGTGAAGGATCCGCTTTCAGATCCTCCCTGCTGGGATTGCCAGCGAAGCTGCCAAGTAAGTCTAAGACAAAATCCACTGACTTCTCCTGTGTACTGAAGTTCTCTATCTGGCATCAGATGCTCAGTCATTTCAGACCCAGGCTGGACTCTTTCTCTTTGGTTGTTAACTGAGGCAGAGATGGTGTTGCCTTTTCACCAAACCCAGCAGATCAGTGTGCACCTGCTGAGTGTGGATTTGGAGTAATAACAGTATCATTTCAAACAAACTTTGGGTTTGTGTCCCTGAGTGCCATTGCTTTCGTCTTTCACAAAGCTTTTTCCAAACTCTGCTTAATGGGGTTAGTCCTTCCATTTTTTTTCCCCCAGGCACTTATCAGTCATTCCCTTTGTTTCCAAAACTAGATCAGGTTGGGAAATTGATCTGGAAAGCACACACTAAATAAGATGTTGGATATTATGGTAGTCTGTTCTAGGAATATAGTAAACAACCAGTGTCCTTGAATTTGCACCAGGGTGGCTGAGTTAATCAAAAGCCGTTCTGCTCGTTGTTACTGACTTGATATGAGTTTTTCAGCTGGCAGCAGGGAAGAAGAGAACAACCATGAAGAGCATGAAGCGACACAGTCACAGTGCATACAAAATACACCAGGAGACCACTCTACATCTGGATAAAAGAACGACACCACAGGTCAACCTTGATTAGAGTGATGGAGAAGGTCAGAGGGGCACTGGAAGAATGAGGCCAAGGTACTACATCACTATGGTGATTCCGGGGGATTTATTGCAGTTTAGTGACAAGTTTGAGAGGTGTCATATGCCCTTCTCAGCAAGCCTGTGCTCTGAACCAATTGTAATTTGGTTTAAATCAATTCAGCGTAACACGAAATGCCTAGAGTCAAAAGCAAGATTGGTTCAATAGTGTTTTGCATGTCAGGGAGGATGATCTATTCACCAGTAATGAGGAAAAAGGGGGCCTTTGTGCCTTAGCCTGATTCACTGAAGATTAAAACAAGGTTATTAAGTATGTGCTTTACAGGAACACAAAAAAAGTTCTATAGGATGCTTTACACTGGTCTACTCTGTAGCGTTAAAATCCCTCCCAAAACAACACAAAGCCAAACTCTTTTATAACTGTGTGTGCAGAAGGGGTAGGAAATAACATCTGTGGGAAATATATACAAAATACAATTCTAAGTGTTATAAGAAATTTTTATCTTGTGACTCCAGAACACTGAAAATGCAATGAATGCAGTTGTTATCTTCTCCTTACAGAATGGCAACCATGGGTTGTACCTCCAGTGGGGAGCAAAGCATGGAGCTGGTCTCTGACTCCCACACCGGTGCCTTACCTACCAGGCAGAGACACCTCACGGTAAAAGAGGGCTGAGATTCCTGGGGTAATTTAGATCTTTACAAACAAGCTTAGTTCCAATTTCCATATGTTAGTGAATGACAGCACCCACTTAATCTTCTATATTATCTTCTGTGAGGAGCTAATAACACACTCGTCAAAATTTTGAGTCAGCAATGCTCAAACATTGCCTGCACAGTACACATTTTGTTAGGAGGCAAAAAAACCCCGACCCTGTATGTCAAAATAGTCCTTGCTGCTGATGCTAAGACAGATTTCAAATGGTGTAAATTTACCACTCAAGGTGAATTTTAGGTGAATCAGGAAGAATAACAGCTCAGAAAAAGGACTGCTTTGCTGCAGCCAGGAGCCTCTACTCAAAGAGGTGAAAGGCATAGCTCCCAAGAAATAAAATAATAATTTAAAAAAGAACTTTTGTGAAAAAGCTGAATCCTGCCAAGATCTTTTTACTGTTTGGAATTACAGTGTCTTGACTTTGGATGAAACTTATTCTACCAGAAAAATTCATTTTCTTGTATAGACGGTTGTCTCTAAACTGCAATATGAGAGTCACTGTCAAAACCCAAAGGATGAGTCTGAAGACCCACCCCAAAGGTTTTTTGCATCACCTGTCTCTGTACAAACCTTCTTCCACACTTTATATAAATGATTAGAAACTTCACCAGCAGCCTTAGTACAGAGAAAAATAAACAGAGTGCTTCATTAAAAATGACAACAGAACCAGTGTGGAGAGCTGTGTGGGAGCAATTACATTTAAAGTCTCAATTAACCCTTCAGCAATTATCATTCGGAGTCAAGCCAATGTACGCAGAGCAAGGGACAATGCTCCAACTAACATGAGCTGGTGGTGTTACCTGTGTCAGGGATTTTTGGACGCCCGCAGCAGCCACCTCCCAGGCAGTGGTGCCCATCGGGAGCCCATGTTTGCTGGCTGAGGGACAGTGCGAGGCCACCCCGCCTCCCTCCGGCCCCCCCCAAGCCCCCCTTGGTCTCCAGTACAGCCCCAGCTGGCGGTGGCAGGGTTCAGATGCCAGCAGCAGCGCTGGCCGGCTAGCATGAAACACGGCCAGAAGGGTACGTGGCTTTGGGCTCCTTCTGATGGTCTCTGCAAGTCCAAGAGCTCTCCCTGCCTTACACCTCTGCATCTTCAGGAGAATTTAGAGTCAGTAAAGTAAGGAAAACAACATCTTCTGACATGGATTTTTTTTTTTCCAGAGGCATGCTTCCCTGAGTGTCCTGAAGGAATGAGAATTTTATTTGTGTTTTGTTTGAATGCAGAACCAGTTTCTCAAATTGTGTTATGCAGAACTTTCTGTTTTCAAACAAAGATGCTACAACTCACTTAGTCCCCTGTAGTCTCACCATTTCAGCAAAATTTATGATAAGCACTTGGGGATGTGAGGGAAAAAGAACCTATCTAATCTCAAAAACATGAAGAATTTTTAATATCTCAATTCTTTTTGAGGTTCATCCTCGAGCACCTTCTTTCCGCTCTCCCTCATGTCACATTTATTAAAAGCAGGACATGTAAGATAAGTCTAGGTTTTATCTATGTATATGAATTTACCACACCAAGTTACAGTGGCAAGAACTGAAGATAATGTGCACTTAAAATAATTATTTCCATTCCAATAGTTATTTTTGTGGCATATTACGGCTTGGACTCAATTTGTGGTGCAAGTGAGACAAATTTAATTCTGCAAGCAGTGATTTACATTTCTAGCCCCAAATTCCTATCCCATACCTCAAAATCCAAGGTATGCATTGTAAAACAATAAAACAATCTTTGTAGATCTGTTTTAACTTTGACTTAAATAATCTTGAGAACTGAGGTTTTTACCTCAAGCACGGGAGATTCAAGCTGAAGAGAATGGACTTTCCTATGCCCTGTCAAATTAGCTTTCTGTCATTGGTTTACAAAAGGTCTGATTACCTTTTCTGTTCCTTCCTCCTTGAGGCTAATAATGTCCAAATCAAAATCCTTCCGTAAGCCGTCCGTTTTGTTGAAGGTTATGCGCCCTGTCAGGCCATCCCATCGTGCCTGTGTGAACACAAAAACACTCTTCCCTGTAATGATTAGTAGGAACTACTCTGAAACCATAACAAATATTGCATTTTAAATTGACCATAGCACTGAATCACTTCCGAACATTTTTTTAAACATCTGTGGCTTGATTACTTTGACAAAAAACACTTTTTTCAGCTTTTTTGCTACCTAGTTTCTCTTCAACAAAATTTGTGTTTTACAATCAGGCACAAGTTTGTGACAGTTTATAAATATTGATTTACATATGCCTAGTACTGTACACAAAAACATACACTGAAAAGAAAGAAAGAGAGAAAAAAATATGTATTACACGTGCTCAAAGACAGAGCAGTTTTGCATTGCATAAGAATTCACAAAGAAATCAAAAAAGGAGTCTGCTTTGTCCAGGCTTTGGGTCTGAATCTCCAAGTACGACAGCCTAAATCCGCCAACCTCTCTGGAGTCATCCTCTTTACCCCAGCTCAGGACCTTTTAAGTTCTCCATGATGAATGGGTAACAAATAGCAGTTGGTGCTGAATGGGAGTCCCCAGAAGGTCCTTAATGAATGAATGTAGCTTCCCAATCCAAATCCCCAAAGCTTTCTCAACACTTCAGTTGTACATTTCCTAGTCTTGTGTGATAGATATTGCCTCTGCTATGCAGGGCCCAGAAATCCAGATTTTTCCAGGAAAAGACAAACGAAAGAAGGTTTTTTTCATTCTTGCTTGGTTTCTTGGACAGGTTGTGTTTGAATCTCCCCCACCAGCACTGGACTCCAAAGTCCCTTGGACTTTGCTGCAAGTCCCAGCTGAATTGTTTCACTAATCCCTACGCAGTTTGTATCACCAAGGAAGAAGACACAAGTTCACAAGTAAGCAAAGGAGGTGCATCATTCCTAATAGAAGCACTGCCACTGCTTGTGCTCACAGGTGTTGATGGCCAGATGATGATGGCTCTAAAAGAAGGTTTTCAGGAAAAATTAACCTAGTCACAGAGACCTTATAAAAACTTTGTAGTGTAAGGTACATGCAAGTCTTACACACGTGTTTGAACTATAGCTGCATATGATCGGTTTGGGTCCAGGCAGCATTTTACTGTTCTACCATAATGAAGCAAAATCATAATTTCCTTGGTTTAGACATTAGCAACAGGATTAAGTTACAGGGGTGGACTTTGTACTTCAGTCTTTATAACCACAATGATTCTCTGTGCTGAGGAATGCTCCTTCAGTGCAGCAGGATCAATGTCCAGAACTAACTTACTCTGCAATTTAAATTCTCTGTATATTGTAGGCTTTCCAGCAAGCTCACTTTCTTTTAAATGAGATCTATCTGTCTCTCATATAGCTCCCATTTTGTCCCCAATGCTGAAGCTTATCTATAAAAGAAGGTATTTGATGGATTTCAAAATGCAGATGATTTTTATAACCTATTTTTGGGAGATCCCACATTAGATAAAATTCTTCAAAGATGCCATAAAGGCTGATGATAAATCATGGCATAGCTTCTTCATGTGTCAGCCATATAATTCTTAAATTACAGGCTTTTCTACTGCACATTGTTATTTGCTTCGTTTAATTCATTGTAGACGGAGGACATACGGAAAGATGCATTAAAAATCAGCAGACTTACAGAAAAGTGTCTGCTCTTCTTGTTAAATCTAAATTCTAGCCCTGAATCTGCAGGATTTAGTTTCTGATGCTGGGGTATTATCACTACGTGTCTCAGACAATTCTGGTGCATCTAGAATTTTGTGGAAATATAGCAGGATTTCAAAGAATGTTTATGTAAAACAAAAAAAGCTGTTGGAGCGGGTCCAGAGGAGGGCCACAAAAATGATCCGAGGGCTGAAGCACCTCTCCTAAGCAGACAGGTTGGGAGAGTTGGGGCTGTTCAGCCTGGAGAAGAGAAGGCTGCGGGGAGACCTGATTGCGGCCTTTCAGTACTTGAAGGGGACCTATGGGAAAGACGGGGAAAATCTTTTTAGCAGGGTCTTCTGCGACGACGAGTAATGGCTTTAAACTAAAGGAGGATAGATTTAGGCTGGATATGAGGGAGAAAATTTTTCAGTGAGGATGGTGAAACACAGGAACGAGTTGCCCAGAGAGGTGGTAGGTGCCCCATCCCTAGAAACATTCCAGGCCAGGTTGGACGGGGCCATGAGGAACCTGATCTATTGGAAGACGTCCCTGCTCGCTGCAGGGGGGTTGGGCTAGATAACCTCTAAAGGCCCCTTCCAATCCAAAGCGTTCTATGATTCTATGACTCTATGAAAATAAGAATGGAAAAGCACAAATGCAACAAACTTTCTATGAGACTTTCCATCTTAATGACATGGAAAGACATGAGAATCTCAGCTGTAAGCAGTGAAGCACTTGTGGGTTTGTCTGCTAATATATTTAAGATAGCAGGACAGGACACGTATTAATGCATTTTATTATATAATATCCCTTTTCCAGTCTGTCTTTTTATTACTCTGACATGACCCCTCATCTCTTATTCATAAGGATTGAACATTTTTTAAAATATGATCTTTAGAGATCAATTCCTCCTCAGATGGCAATTTGCTTCTGTGAAATTCTCACATTTATTGATCATATATCAGATGCTCAGCTTCTCTGCTAACGTGATAAGATCTTCAACAAAGGAATAAGGGAACCAATACATTATTTTTGGAAATGGTATCAGGAGCCTAAATCTCCATTCTTGCCAAAAAGATTTATATGGTGAAATGCTAACTCACTTTTGAAAATAGGCATCGGCGCTTCCACCCCAACACGAAAAAAATAGGAGCAAAAGATGTTACAAGATGCACAGGTGTGTGCTTGATTTTCATAGTAGTAGGGAAGTGCATATAGCCCTTGTCTACCTTAAGTCCCACCTAGACCATCAAATAACGACCCAAATGTGACTTAAATTATAAATACGAGTCAGGGAGTGTTTCTCAGAAGAGTTAATCTTAAATATTGAAGGTGTTCTTCAGATCCTGGTTGTGAGGTAAACGCTTCAAATAGCATTTGAACTCTAAATTTTACTTCTGTTTTTTATTTTATTCATTTTATGTATTCTAAATAAAATAAAACATTTGGGTTTGAGTCCAGTGAGCACAATGTAATTTCTGACTTCAAGGCCGTTGTGGTGCGTGTGTGTACAGCATGTCTTGGCAGACAGGTGATGTTTCTTTCCTGATTAGAAAAGACAGTTTTCCTCAAGAAACAAAGGGAGGCATGATCTAGGAACCTATGGTCCCTCCCAGGCCTTCCAAAGTCTGTGGTAAAGCTTCCAAGCTTTTAATACAATTTGAGTCCTAAAGCACCACTGCCTGCTGCATGCAAGGACAGTGAAAAGTACCACTGCTCCGAAATCGTAGCTGTATACCATCGCTTCTGGATGCCTGTCAGGTAAATCAAGGATGCGAGTGCCTATTACACACCACGTTCAGGCAAACAGAATAGGTAGCAGTTGCACCATTCTCAAATGTAATTAACGAACAGAAATGAAGCAGAACTTTCTGAATACTCAGAAACTGCATAACTGTTTAACAGAGCAATGAGATTTCATGTTTTATATGCAAGATTTATAGCAATTTTAATGTTTCTAGTGACACTCCATGTTAAATATTACAGGATATAATAAAAGTTGAATCGGAACCTAATCATGCAATTCATCAAAAGAAATTGCTTTTTTGCACTCTGTTCTTGCTTTAATATCGGACGAACTAAAGGTACAATCTGAAACTCTTTGGGAGAGAATGTATTTTCTATTTTGGTTGTATAATTTTGAGTTGAGTTTTCAGCTTAATTAAAAAATGTCATTTCCAGTGGCTTCTGTTTGTAATGTCCTTTGCTTGTCTTAAATCTCATTTATACGAGGTTGCAGGCTGCCTCTGACAACAGAACAGTGAGGAAATGTTCTTTTGGGTGTTTGGTTTGCAGCAGTAGGGCAATACAGTGTTCAGCTGAGGTTCAAAATAAGGTCTCACAGTGTTCAATACTGTGTTTTATCAGATAATTATTATTCCTATCTCTAAGTTGTAAACATCTGATGACTTTCTCCTGTTCATTAAACGTAATGGGGTATTAAACCAATGTGCTGGTTTCAACTGGTAGTTGAGAAGGAAACCACACAGGACCGGCAGCTACTCAGTCCCTTTCTTATTAAGCATTGAAAAGGTTAGAACAGATTACACATAAGTCTTCAGTCATCTCCGAAGGCTGTCAGGTACCTGATATGGCAAAAATATCCAAAGCAACCTAATTAAAACTGTGAAATTTTGGTTTTTTACTACTTTAAAAGTTAAGATTGTGGGTAAAGTACAAACTGACATCTGGGGTTAAATATTCAAATTAAAGTATTAGTTTCCATATAAATATATTGATGGAAGATTATAACAACTGGAAAATGAAGCTGACTCAGCTTCTAAGAGCAAAGTCCCCAGAAGCTTCACATCACCATCATATGGTCTGTATATAAATTTCCACTTCATCATCTTGACTCAATTACTATAGCAGCCTTAGTTTCAGCCAAAGCCAATCAATGGTTCAATAACAGAATCAATTAGTTCAGCTGCTACCAGACTTACTATGGTAAAACAACAGGTACATTTCATATTCTGTTTCTTTTGTCTTTACCTGACCTCGCTTATATTTCCAGATTTGTATTAGCAAGATGTAACTAGGTCAAGAAATCATAATGCACAGTGTATATAATGCATTGACTGAATAAATATTCAGCTTTATGACACAGCCTCAACGGGATATAGTCAATTTTGCAGATACTGTATCGCACTATCTCACACAAAAGTGTCAATCTTTCTCAGTCACATTGATTGCGTTTTTGTTATGTATTTGTTTGTTCTCACTCTATATATGTTTGTCCAAATATTGTAGTTAACTGCTTATTTGCATATGATGCATTTTCTTTTTCTGAGTCCAGTGTCTCAGTGGCAGATACTGGATAGCTGTGCTTCAGTTAGAAAATTTAGATTTTCAAGGTCCTTTTTAAAGTGGTCTGGCAATACAAACATGTAAAGGTATAATCTTATTTTAACTTTTTAAACTACTATGTTTAATAATGTGCAGACATTTCCGCTCCTCTATTAATATTCCACTTATTCCAGTAACCTGTGAAATAAAACAGTTTTTCTGAACCTGTTTCTTAGACCTTCACTTGCAAGTAATCAAGCAATCTCTTTAGGGTATCAAGCTAAAGTTTTAACCTTTTGTTGTTTCCACCATTCAGAAAATAAGAACCCCCATTTTTAACATATGTCCAGAGCTAATGTTAGAAGAAAGCATCTGAGACCCACATATGCAACCCCAAATGCAAATAAAACAGTGACTATATCACTTACAAAATATAGGTACATAATGAATCTGCTTTAAATGGCATAAGGAGAAACTGTCATAACTTTTAACAAATAATTAAAATATATAGACAAAAAATGTTGATAAAACCTGGTGAAAAGCCAAGAAGAAAAGCTGTTTTAGCACAGTATTGTGGCAGAAAACGAACTGTTCTGTTCAGCTCCAAAAACCTGCACAATACCAGGTTCAAGCCTGACTTTGTGCAAGATATTCAGACATTTTGCATCTGCCACTGAATCCTGAATTATTGTTTAATACAAAAGTATTGTAAATTGATGATAAACAACATCTTATGTGAATACTATTCTTGCTTATAAGCACAATGCTAAATGACCGTCTTCATTCTAAAGCCTTATAAATACACCTGGGCACATAAAAAACCCCACTGCAATTGACTTGAGAAATTCCCAGAGTAGACAATGGGCTGTATTTAGTTATTTATTTTGTAAAACAGCCTTTGTATTTTTTATTTCTTTTTCTTTGGCTTTTTTTTTCTTTCTCTTACTGTTTATGTGTAACTTGAATATTTCGAAACCTTATCCTAAAGTCATGAAATCAGCAGAGTTTTTGTACATATTCAGTGGAGGCTTGGAATAGAAATTGTTTAACTGGATTCTTCAGTATGGGAGAAATACATTCAGAAACTAGAGTGAAGTCTAATCAAATGTAAGGATATATTCCTGTCTACTCAGTTTTGTCAGTAGCGTTATTTCAACCTTTGGTAGGTTGCTTTCCGAAGCATTTTAAAGGTAACCTACAAAGGTAAGTAATTAGACTGGGTTTTTTTATTTTTTATTTTTTATGATGGTTATATAGGCTAAGGATATTTGCATTTTTAACTTGGTGTTATAATCTGTTTATTTATTATCAGAAGTTACCAGGCAAAACTGAACATTAGCTATTGATTTCATGTACATTTCTAATTTACCACAGGTGTGAAGTAAAAGGTATTAACTCACAGCACCATCAAGCTGTTGTTTATCTTTCTTTTTTTAATGATGAATGAAACAATAGAAAAAAATTATTGGCAAGCATCTGACCTGGAATTCAGGAAACATTGGTGTTCAACTCCCCAAGTTAGGTTTGCTCATTTACCATTGCAAGGTGGCAGAGACATGTTAACATTCCAGTCTTTTTGGACATATGTATCCTCTAAAATTAATGCATTATGCGTTTGGGCTGAGATTAGGAAATTCATTCTGCTTCTGCGCTGGGCTACCAAAATGAGCAACTTTAAAGGACATCAGTCTTGTCCTGAAGAGAGACTTTACATCTTCATTTCCTCTAGCCACCATCTCAATGGAGCTAAATATTAGCAGCCTACAGTGAATGATAGTAAAGGAACCTCCACAAGTGCTAGTGTCTCCATGCTACTTCAGGTGGAGCAACCTTCAGCTTTTATGCAAAGGTGGCAGATGAGTACATATGGGGATCTCAAATGGTGTGTCAGGTGTACCAGAGTGACAGACCTGTTCTGCTTAGTCATTATTACCTGCTTATGAAGAAGGTGAACATCTGCTATAGTTTTGAACTATAATCCAGAATTTCTGATGAGGGGTGTGGTGTTAACTGACTTCCAAATGCAGAGATGGTTGATGATCTCCTCCACTGGGTCTCGGGCTTATTAACAGAGCAAAACTCTGATGGTTACAGAGTTGTGGACAATGATTAATGCACATATACAGAGGACATTGATTGTGTTCCTTTGATGGCAAAGGTCAAGACAGTGAGTGAGCACTTTTTGTCATTGTTGTTTTTTTTCCCAACTCCAAACTTTTGCTTCTTGACTACAAAATCAGATATCCGAAAAACTTATAAAACATAGGCATACCTAAATGTACTGTTCCCTCATGCTCAGAATACCACAGATCACTTTTCTACAACAAAAATCTTCCAGCGCCGTAAATAACAATACTACTATATGCTAACCAAAATGGTGATGACCACAGAAAATTTTACTTTAATTTTCCTTTGGTTTTATTTCCTTTTGGGAGAAAAAGCTCCTGCTTTATTAGAATTGCAGTGACAGCTGATAGATTTAAGTTATATTGCTTCTAGTTACAGTGGAAATCGTAATGTGCTCTGAGACACACATCAGCTTATCAGCTCTTACAATTAATCCTCTTATTAAAAGAGATCCTCAAGGATTATGGAATGTAGTGAGTTAGTGTATGACTTCCTGGTCCAAATCTAGCATAACAGATGTAATAAAAAGAATTTCAGCATTCACCATTACAGGGTTTTATCTACCCCACTGAAAATCATGATGCTTCCTAGTGTCTTTACTCACAAGAGGTCCAGGATTTTTACAGTCCTGGGCTTTTACTAAGCAACACTAGAATGGAAAAGAGGAGGTGTAGGGGAGGCTTGTTCTTAGGCGGGGGTTTAGCCAGCTGTTATAAGACACACCCCTGCCTTGAAACAAGAGACAGAAATGTTGGGTAAATAGAGAAGGGGGATTTCCTAGGAAAGTCACAGACTGTTCTGTGAGCTGCTCAAGAGCAATTGTTTCCGGAGCAGTGGCTGAGCTTAGTGACATTCAGGGGTAGTCATATGAAAGGATTTTGGCGTGACAAATTTGACAAATGAACTCTCAGTACTTGAGGATGATGGCTTAGGTGGATTCATTTCAGAGCGTGTTTGAAAAGCCTTTGAGTTCCTTTAAAGCTTACATCTACCAGATTGCTTTGCATCGCTACCAGAGATGAGGGAGTGGGCATGAAGAATCAGAAGGGAAGGTCAAACGTTGCCAGTTATTCCTCCTAGTAAGAGCAGAATCTGTCTTACCATGCATGAACATGACTGTCACTGAAGTGTCTGGGTGCAATTACTGTTGACTATGAACTTGGAAATCATAACTTTACATTACTATGTTAATGGTGATTGGGATCCCATTGTAACAGATACCTCTTGTATAGTCAAGACTGTATGTATAGAAACCCAATTCCACAGAGCCAACAGACTAAATACACTAACTAGACAAAACCCATCATCCACCTTTTACAGATGGGTATCAGAACATTTCCAGTTACAGGACTTCTTCACCTAGATTTTAGGTCCTGCTGCTTTTGTTTTAGAGTGATGTGGTAACTGCAAGCATGGATGTTGAATAGCCTGATCACATCGGTGCTTTGGAAGTGCTTACCAAGCAATGACCAGTTTTATCCTCTCGGGTAACCACAGCAGTTTCTGGAAATGGCCTGAAGAAATTTTTTCATGGCTGCACAGAGTCTATGGCAAAGACAGGACCCGATGCCAAAGCTCTGGCATTCCCACCCAGCAACTTGAGTGGGAAATGTCCTCCCCAACAGAGCTGTTTTCCTGTTACAGTGACACCAACCCCTTGAACAACAGGGATGACAAAGAGCCTGGGGAAGTTTTGTGTGGTGTAAAGTGCTGTGTTATTGCCGGCAGAGATAACGGACCAAGAGCTGGCAAATATGTAAATGAGTGAGTACAAGGTTGTGTGGTTGAGGGTCAGATTGTTTCAGTCAGGGTACATTCCTCCAAAACCTAAATAATCTGCATTTAATAGTTATCTCATAAGCTCTTTGGAACAAAGACTGTGCACAATGAATGGCTCAATGGTGATATAACTACAGCTCCTAGGAGCTTTTCCAGTACAAATAAGTATCTGCTAGTTTAGACCATACACTAACACTTCAACAGAAATATCAGTGTAGGGTAAATGATAAGCACTTTTAGTAGGTTAGGACATATAAAATGCACTCTGAAAAAAAGTTTTTTTAGCAAATATGAAAATATCCTCCATACATTCAGACAAAAATGAGTTATAGCAATTCCTAATCATTTTTAATAAACAAATCTTCTTTTCAGGTGATATTTAAGAAAGTAAAAAAGTAATAGAAGGAAATATATATAAACTTTTTTTCAATTTTCTTGTTTTGATTGTAGATATCACAGTATCAGAACCTTGCACATAATTTTTTATCAATTCAATATGTATTTATTCTTAGTATGCAAGTTCTAGGACCATTATTTTTAAATCTATGCATAGATCTTTGCATAAATTAAGTGCTTTTCCACTTTAAATTTTATTTCAGAATAGCAATCCCTATTGGCATTAACCTCAGACATACATAATATTGATAGAATACTGACCTTTATTTTCTAATAAATCACCATGGGATGCAAGTCTAACAGTTGTTTTGTTTGCTCTTTTAATTAAGAGTTTTCAGTTCAAAGTAAGAGACAGTAATAGGCTTATATCAGAAATGTATCCATTACTTTATGGACAAGAAGTAAGTTTTTAAAAAGTAAAACAAAGAAAAATGTTTATTTTAACAAGACAAATCTTAATATCAAGTTATCTAGTGAGATAAGTCCTGCTGAAGTAAAAAACTGCTTTTCTTTGGATTAACTAAATATTGCTGCATCAGAGCCCAGAGCATAACTGCAGCCAGTATCTACAGATGCTGTAATTGGCTCAACACTAAAACACAACAAGAAAGATGCAGGAGAAGAGATGCTATCTTATGTTTTGGAGCTGAAATATTGTCTACTTTCCCCAGTCACGTGCACAGGAATATCTGTGCAGCAAAAAGGTCAGGTGACTGACACAGACACCTTTCCTCTGATAGCAGGGCAGATGGTGAGTCCTTGGGTCTTCTGACATCCAGAGTCTCATACTGCTCAGTTCTTTTTTTGTTCCACTCTGTAGATTTTTAGTCCCATGAAAATACTCTTACACTTTGACTTTGGTATTAATAAAGGACCATGAAACAAAAGAAATGTTCTGTTATCTTACAAGATGTTTTGTGCTCCTTTGTTTGCAGATGCTGCCAATCCTAACCAAAAAACGTGATGAATATCTCCCCAGATACATTGCTTTCTCTTCTGTCTTTGTTTAAAATCATACTTTTCCTGCAATGAAAAATCTTCGGTTTCTTCTTCTTCCAATGACGTTCTATGTTTGATTTTGATTTAGCTAGTAGTTGTCAAGTATCCCCCTAAAATTACATCCTGTGATTTGATACCAGTCAATCAAGACTTTGTGCGTTCCTTCCCTTTTCTCAAAATGTTAGTCAACTCATCAAATTTGGACAAAATCAATCTGGACATGGTCATGCCATCTTCAACTCATCAGTTCTACCTTCTGTTCCCTGCATTGGACCTTCCCAGGAAATTCAGCAGTCCTGAGGATGGTTGCTTGCTTCCTCTGTACCAAGAGAAAAAGAAACTCGCAGGATCTCACTTGCACTGGTGGATCAGAATGAGATCCACTGTCTATCAAAAGTGCTGGGTAAACATCAAACAGTTCAAAGATTTAAAGGATGTAAACTTTTAAACATTTATGTGCTGAAAAAAGCCAATATCTCAGAAATGCGAAACAGCACTAAAAATGAGAGAAAATAGAGAAATCTACTGCTTGCTTGTTGTAGAATAACAAGGTCAAGAATCACTGTGTGTATAACAGATATCCCAGGACAGACAGGAGTTTCTAAATCATTTGTACACTCTCAGTACAGGTGAGGTAGACATGCAGAAGGTTCTGGAGGCAAGCATGGGCTAGCAAATGACTAATGCACTGAGTCACTTTCACTCAGAAGATTTATTGCAAGTAAGTTGAGTCAGAGGCTTGAAAGATACACAGTCGTGGTAGTCCCTGGATGACAAGGTCCACGCATCTTGTTGCTTGCTATGGTCATTAGTCTACTTGAAGAAGTGGTTCAGCTCAGAGGATCCTCAAGACTTTTTTTCCTGTGGTGCAGGTCTTCCCAGCTCTTTTAGCAGTGACTGGAAATTATAGTGACTCCTCGTTTCCCAGTCTTCTTGATTATGCTGATGGAGAGGCCTCTTTCTCTACAGAGCAAGGCTATTGTTTGCTTAAATGCTTTGAGTTTGGAATAAAAGATTCCAGGAATTTCATTCTTCTGTATATAGGATAAGCGGGTTTTTTTTCTTTTCTTTTTTTAAAGAAGAAATATGAAATAAAAACATTTATAGCCACTGTAAACAGAACACAGAGTACCATATTGAATTACCATCATGACTTCAAAAAGCAAGCAAACCTAAGATAATAAAGATGTATAATTTCATTTTTTCATATGCGTCAGTTGCTGTCTTGTACAGGGAAGATCTGGGTACATCTTTTTTTTTTATTATTTATTTTACTTTTGAAGCAGAGTGTCATTCACAGACCAGAGTCACACAGTGCTAGATGCTTTCAAAACTGTAGAAAGTGTTCAGCATTTACAGTACTCTTTCTGTATACAAATAAGCTAAATTAAGGTCTCATTTTGAGTCTTTAACAATGAAAAATGGTGTGATAATTTAAGCAGGCTTATTCAGGGGCTTAATTTTACTAAGCCTTGTCTTTGTTGCAGGCTGGAGCCATTCTATGAGGCATGTCACTTATTACCAATAGGAATGAGAATCATCTAGCAAAGGGCTGAAAAACCCTTTATAAATTTTAAGGAAAACATTTCTTGAGTTTGAAGGCATTTGAGTGAGGTTGGCTTTCCAGTCTAACTGGGATATCTTCACTCAGAAGAATGATTACAAATAAATTGAGTCAGAGGCTTGAAAGTTTTACAGTCATGGTAGTGCCTGTATGACCAAGTCCACTCATCTTGTTGCTTTCTGTGGTCATTACATCAGTCTGCACAAAGAACTGATTCAGCTCAGAGGATATTTGAGAGCTTTTAATGTCACACCACCAAAGGAAGGGTACATTTGGTTTCTCAATGCAGAATCTAGATGAGTTGCTCTCATTGCTGGTCTCTACTAATTCAATGTACTTGAAACATATCTCATCAAAAACAGAACATAAACTGAAACGTAGATGTAAATGCTTCAGATTTCTTTTAGTCTTTGAGATTTGTGTATGTGAGTCTGTTTGAGGGGATTTAATAAAGTCACTCAAGACAAAGTCTGCATCTCTATCTTCTGAAATACTTCTCTATGCAGTTGTTCTTCTAACAGTTGTTGGATTTGAGTGAGGGGAGCTCACGTTGGTCTACATGATAACTGAATAGCAGAAGATCATTATTTTGGGTCATCTCTCATGCATTAAGGTTGAGTTGGCCAGGGAATTTGATCATTTGTTTATAAACACCTGTTTCATATTTACATATATTTTCCTTTTAGGAAAGGTGCAATCATGCTTTCTTTCCTTATTCCCTCTCTAAAGAGAGAGAATGACCTTTTTCTTTCTGGGCATGGGTAAGATGTACTCCCTGCAAATGCTTCCATAAGGACTACAAGATTAAAATATCATTTAAATATCAATGACATTAGGTCACTGAGAAAGACAAGCTTCTGACAAGGATTTACTTTTCATTAAAAAGATCTTCACTAGCTGTCGTAGAAGAATCTTGATCCCACACAGTGTATTTTATGTAACATCCTCCATCACGGGAGCCATCCTCAGTGCTGCAGGGCTTTGGTCAGGCTTGCTTTTCTCTTTTTCTTTCCAAATGCTTCGTAAAATCAGCATTAGCTCCTGAGATCCTTAGAGCATAGAAGATTACCCTTTTTTGTTGTTGTAATTCATTAGTCTGTAGCCTCAGACATTTTTGCTAGTGCGTTTCTCCTGTGGTCTTGCTGGTAGCACTTTAAGTCTTGGTCATTAAGAAAAACACGCAGTGGATCTGCTACTGCTGTTACCTGGTACTCTTACCTGAAGTCCTAGGGCCAAGTGAGGAGTATTCTCACATTAAACTAGCTATCTTTTGTTTTCATGTACTCTGAAAATTCAGAAATCTACTCTAATGCACATGCATTCAGACCATCATGAATCAAAAGGCAATGTTTTGCCCTAGGACATCCACTTTCCAGTTGCTTTCAAGAAGAAGCTAACTCTTGTGTACCTGGGGACAAGATATGACCTGAATCTTGACTTCCCAGCAGTACAGTGACAGGCTGAAAAAAATTAGTTTGCTGTCTGCTGAGTGAAGAGAGAAGCAGCCTGTCAGCTGCTATACATGTCGGAGGTTATCCTCCTTAACCTCTGCTCATGTCCAGGCAGGTTCTGTGGTCCTTTTGATTGCCATCAGCCTGGCGTTTTATAGCATTGGCCCACAAAGGAAATGAGATGACTACAGTTCTTGTTACCACTAAAATAAAGTGCAAAACAACCACCACAGAGCCACTGAAGTACTTGCTAAGCTCTAGCACCTGCAGGACTCATTGCATGCAACCTCTTTGTCTGAAAGTTGTTTATTTAGACTACAGTACAGAATATTGGTCTTCAGACCAGTCTGTAAAATGCCTTCAGTGACTGTCAGTACCATATCACAAAACCGTAAAATTAAATTGTACTTACGTAGGCCCCAACTATCATTCTGCCTGTTTGACCTTTTTTTCTCCTTGCCTCTTCACTTGATTCCTAATTTATACAGTTCATCTATTCTTGTTGAGCAAACCAGATCCTAACACAAATTAGGGAGGTCCAAATGTATTTGCTATTTAGTTTCCAATGCTTACTATAGCCTTTATGAGAAATGTAATACTGTCATTAATCCTTATCCTGTACTTTTAACAATCATCTTTTTTGGATAGAATAGAAACAGGAAGATAAGACTCCTGGAGTATTTAAATCAGTGTTTTACTGACCATGAAAGACACTATCTGCAAAACAATCAGCTCACATATCTCACTCCACACAAGAAAAATTAGCTGTAGGTGATAAACATGAACTGTACAACTGTTTAAGCTTTGAATTTGATTTGCTGAGATACGTCTGCAGCTCTTGGTCGAAGTACTTCCTCTGGCTTAGGATTCAGGACACTTATGCTATATACTTAGCATCACCCAAAATAAGTAGGTCACCACTGCAGGACTACGCAGGTGCATTCACTGTTACAAAGTCTTTTGCCAACTTTCAATTTCATTATAATTATTCTTAAAATACATGATAAATTGTATGAGTAGCAATGGTACCTCATTTAGTTTGAGGTTGAGAAGCACAAGAGCAAAGGTTCCCACTTAGATCAAATCAGAAGCAAGGGAGAGAGAAGTTCATCTTTATTACAGACACTTGTGAGACAATTTTCTTCTGTCTTTTACTGTTCCTGCTGCAGTCTTCCCACCTCCTCCCCAGTAAGGGAGCTGCATGCAGCACGGCTGAAGACAGTGCTAGAGAATTAATTTTTACCACTGCTGCTTCCCTGTCTCCACTGGGTGTTCCCATGATTGTATTGCAGTGAGGAAAGCATCTCAAAGCTTCCTTAATTCTTAAGTCAGGTCCCTCAGTACCGGGGTAATTCTTGTCTTTTCTTTATACTTTCAAAGAAAGAAGCTTACAAGGAAACCTTAAAATTCATAAAACGCTATGTGTGGAGAGTACTGTTTCAGGAACTTGCAATGCTTTCTATAAAGGCAAATCACCATGTCATATATTGCCTATGACAATTCTAAAAAATCAACTTAGAAAGGTTTGGAGAAGGTGGTGACAGCTCTTCTACATATTCTGTTACCACCACATGTCTTGTCTTTCAGTTTGCTTCTACTATGTTTCTGGATTCAGGTGTACACCCTGATGAGCTGCCACCGCTTATCTTGCACCTCAGTCTGCAGGTCCCGTTCCACCTATGCAAGTGCTAATGAATGTGGCTTTGATAGGAATCACACTGCCATGGACAAGAACTGGGGGAAAAGATGAAAGATACATAGGAAACTCCACATAATTTATAATTTTCATTTCCATATGGTTCCCTAAAGGAAAGGTTTCCATTTGAAATTCATAACAAAAACCTAAACTTTTGGATGAGTGAAGGCATTTCAGCTAAAACGTGTATTTTTTAGGACATCTGTGGATCTAGCTAGCTCAGTAATGCATTCTTATGAGACAGACAGTGCATGACTTCATAAAGCAATTTACTTTAGAAATACTGGCTAAAATATCTTCTGGATATTGACTACTGATCAAACAATGTGCAAAACAATTAGAATTCAGTGGTGGAAAAAGGACAGAGCTACGGACTTGCTTTTCTTTCAATTTCTAGAATGGCTGTTGTTAGTTATCACATAGGTTTGGAAATTATGTACAACCATGATAACATAAACATAACATTAACTGACCGAAAAACATGAGCAGTCTTATGGTGTATTACTCTTGAGATTTTATCACACCTACAGTTTAGCAGTTTCTTTTTTTCAAAGACCAGATAAAGTCTCCACCAAAATGCAGACCACAGACTCATGTCTGTAAATCAGCGTTTCACTGCTGGGAAAGTAAGGAAAAAATTGGCATCCGAGTGCCAGAAATGAGAGCATAGCATATGACAAAGAACAGGGAGCAACAACACAAGCCAGTACAGTAAAGAAGAAAGGAAGGATTATGCTGACCATAAGCAGATGGTCTACACTTGCCTCTTTTATCAGATTCATAAATCTGGGTCCAAAACGCCACGGTTTGTGTCTGTGGCACTGCAGAGAGCTGACAGTCATTTGGGAGGCACGCTGGGAGGCCACTGCTACCATGTAAACAGCATCGTACATCAGAGCTGCTTCAGTCTGCACGAAAAAACAGAAACAGTTTATTTAATGTATGTCTTTGTGGCTGGTCCCTCCTTTTCTCCACTAAGAACCATTCCCTCAGGCTACTGTTATGGAAAAGGCCACTACTGGGCTTTCCGTAGTTATCTGAGGTGCAAAACCCCCCATTTTCTTGCAGCTTATATTAATTTCAGAGTATTTTCAGGTGGGCATTGGGAAGAAAACTACGTTGGGCTGCTACAGGAAGAGAAGGGTAGGTGGGTCCAGTGCAGGAAAAAACACACAAGTAGCTCTGTGGAACGAAGAGGAGTTTTAAGAAGTCTCAGGTGGTACAGCAGCCCAGGTCTCACCCTCCAGGCATGTCTTAGGGCCAAGCCCTTTGCAGTATCCAGTCTTCCATAACTTCCTCATGGAATTTGCCAAAGACTCTCAGCACCTCAAGCGGTGTCATTTGAAAGGACCATGCAGGTGCTTAAGCCCGTCTCTGCCCAGCCTGCCGTTTGGTGTGGCATGGTGGCATGGCATGGGGGTGTGTGGGAGGGCTGCCCATGTAAGGCCCGTGCTAGCTCTCCATCGCCATGTTTCTCGTGGCACTTGTGGGACTTCTTTCTTCCCCAAGGTAGGCAGGGCCTGCTTGCCAGGGAAATCAGTCCCACCGAGCACCTGGCAGGTATCCTACCAGAAAGGTATCCACTGTCTCTAAGTGTCTACTCCCCTCAAGGATCTTGGCTTTTGGCACAAATGTGTGAAATGGTCCCACTGAGATTTGGCCAGGGCTGTTTCCCAGCCATACCTCCCATGCCATCTTGGAGAGAGGTGAACTGTCCTTTTGAGGTGCCTTTTTTGATGATTAAGTTGGACTTGTACATTGAATTTCTACCTCTCTAAGACCGCACAGATTAATACAGCCCTTAGATACCTAAATATTACTAAAACTACTTGATGTTCATTGTGCATCAGTGTTTCTTTTGAGAATGAGTTTATTGGTTTATAAACATGTCCAGTAAGCCTCAAACTGAGATCGCACACCCTGTCACCCTTTGTCATTGGGAAGTTTTAGACAAATCTCGCCTTCACCTTCACTGTGCTTCACTGGTCTCATGTGCGAGGTGGGAATGGTCGTGTTTCGCTTAATGAACAGGGATGCTGTAAAAATGAAGTGCTTACCTTTCTTGTAAAGCTACTGAATAATTAAATAGGGGCCTTAAAAAAAAGTACTAACTCTGCAGACGAGAAACTGGACTCATTTATATGAACTGCAAAACTAATCCATTTTTTATTCCTTTCCCATGCAATTCCTTTGGGAAATTCATAGATTTGATTCTTTGTTTCATTTACCTAAGCAAATTAAAACAACATCAGTCTTATCAGCATTGGAGGTTTTTGCTGGCAATCAAATGTGATCTGAATTTATCAGCTAATCTTAATACACCGCAGATGAAGAATCGCTCTTTACACACCAGTCAGCATCTGCACAAAACAATGCTCCCACAATCAGAGCAAATTAAAAACATTATAAACGGTGAAGCAAGCAGGAGGAGACAACAACAGCTGTTCTCAGTGTGGAGTGACTTAAAACAGATACTTGTTCCAAGTGGACCTGGAGACTAAAGGCCTGATCCAAAATCCCTCAAAATCAATGGAAAGGTTCCCATCAAAGTCAGTGTACTTCAGTTTTTACATTAGACTGGGGACACATGCATCCATGATTGAATTTTACTTGATCACTGGAATCCCAGTCTGCCTATGTCCCAGGCCTAGAGATTCTGGAGATACTTGTTGAAAAGGCTTTAATGTATACCTCACTTTGCACTCCTACCTGGGACCACTGATGCTTTTACTTGATAAAATGGTGTATCCCACATTGTTTGTGTGTTGGCAGCATTGACAGCCTTGGTTATTTGAATCTCATGCTTGCGTAACTTGTTACTCATCCATCCTGCCATGCAGCAACTGAGAGTTGGTATTACCTCCCTTAGCCTTTCATTTTGCCCTCACTGTTGTTCTGTTTTAGGGCTTGGGGCTGTATGGAGGAACGAAAGGTCTCCTCATCTTCTGAAGTAAACTACCTTATTGTCAATGTCTGTATTTGTACATAAGAAGAAAGTGACTAAGAGTTAGTCCTGGAACTTGTCTTTCTCATTTTCGTATTCTATTTAAATTACTGCAAAGAAACCCAAAGATCTCATGAGAACTACGCCTCTCTGTGCATTCTGGGCACAAAGTGGGAAGTAAACTCAAAACTGTCTTGGTCATGTCCTACTGACTTCCCACAAGCTGGCATCAGGGCAAACAATATAGCATGAACCAGAAGGGAGAAATCCTGAGTTAATGATAAGACATGTAATCCTGGTCTCCTTATACTGTGCAGCTTGTCGTAGCCTTATTGTCTAATGAAATATAGCAATATTGCAGCTCTCCATCAAACTGAATTAGCAGTACTTGCTATGAATGTTTAAATGATCACAGCCAACTAGAAATATGCTTTCTTTCGTGCTCATGCTGTTTCAGAGTATCAAGGACACTAAGAGATTATAGAGATGCAAAGGAGAGGTTAAGAGTTTGGGATAAAAAAGAGAGCATAAGGATGTAGTAAGAACTTTGTTTTTCCTCGTTTTACAGTTGGGTGAATGCAGCTGAATAGCTATGTGTGAATAGCTACCCTTGCAGGTGTTCTGTAGTCACATCAGAAGTTCCCAGAGACAGCTTTTCCCCCTGCTTTGCGTATGAGTGAGCACAATAGCATTGCCCAAATAAGTAACATTGTTTTGAAATGCGAGTAGTAGCACACATACTGCATTTCTCGTCAGGATGTTAGGATGTTTCAAAATTTTCCCTGCAATCATCTGCAATAAAGTCTGTTTCATATGGCTTCGAACTCCACTCAGCACATAAGATTTATTATCTTACATTGCAATAAGATGGCAACCCTTCACCCTGCAAAACTGAATGGAGTCACACCGTCCATGTAATTGTTCCTAGTCTTTCGTTTCCTTCTTGGGGGAGTGGTAGGGAGGAAATCCTAATTTCCTGGCTTGATGATACCTTTCATTTATCTTTAAATTATATCTTAAAAGTTAGAGTTGCTGCAGATGACGGAAATGAAGAGAAAGGACACTTTTCCAATTTAAAAATGCTATTACCTGTCCAGATGTACAATATATTTCCCTGCAGGTCATAAATTGTATACTTGCTCTGAAAGTTTTTATTTCCTGCTATGTTCTTCAACCCATCCAGAACATTATTAGAGAAATGAGGCAGCAGTGTATACATTTGACAACAATAAGATGAATTATGTTAGCTGGATGGCACCGTGGTGGAGAATTGTCACTCATCTCTGGAGCTGCCTGGCAGTGGTTTGTGACACAGATAAGTAAAACACTGGTTCATGGGGCAAGTGCACTTCTGGCTACAAGTGGGTAAAAGCAAGTCTGTTTTGGGGATGCTGCTTCAGCATTTGCACTGAGAAACAAAGCAGTAATGGGATCGGATCACATCCGCTAGAACAGCGTTTTGAAGCCACTGTAGATGCCCCTGCATCATTGTGGTTGTTCACTTACTGTCATCATGCCATCGAGGAGGCCAGTCTCTGGTTTCGGGGGTGCCTGCAGACGCTCCATTGACCATTTCTCAATGACTGACGAAACTTGCGGGTTCTCAATGTTGAGCAGGCGAAACCCTGTCATATTTACTCCGCTGTATCTGTAGGGTTCCAGGTCTAATGCAAATAGATCCTAAATCACCATTAAGAAAACAAACAAAACCAGATGTAGTATTTTTAAAGCAAAATGCTCAGAAGGCACAATTAGGCCAAAACTTTATTTGATTTTTAATCCAAAGCACAATCAAAGTGCTGGGGTTTTTTTCCCTATGAATGCTCTGTTTGGCCTCAAAGACTAGTCATGACCACCTCAGTTATAAATCTGAATAAACCAAAGCTGTGTGAAGTTTATGACAAACCACATATCTGCTTTGTTGGAATGTAAAAATCAGTGCCCCACAACAACACTATTTCGCAACAAACCTGCACAAGAGTATCAAATTTTAATTTATAGCAATCTTCTAACAGCGTTACAGCTCTGACAAACCAACATGAGAAAATAGACGGCCAGTGTCAAGCTTGTTTCTCAACTCAGAGAACAAAAATTCCAGGAGATGTCAAGAGTGATACACTTTTACTGCTTATGAATCCCATTTTTCTCCTGCCTTGCTTCCTTCAGGTGACTTGCTGCCAGTATGTCTAATGGACACATCAGGTCAGTGCACAGTAAGTCCATGTGCTTCAGTGCTTGGTGTTTACAGGGCAAGAAAATAATGGATATTCTAAGTGATATAATTGTGTGTCACTTTCCACAGCTGGAACTATCAGGGAGTTGAAATAATAAGAAATAACTGATTTTCAAAGCCTGAAGGCTGTTTTTCAAAACAACTTTTTGCTGATCCCGGCAGGCCAGTAAAATCACAAATGCATTGGTCGTGGTTTAATACCACAGTAACCATCAAAATGTCAACTTTTACAATACCACAATGTCGAGATATCACCAGCACTGCTTACTGCTGGTTCTGATATGTGCTGTATACTATCTCACGCATATTGTTGCTGATGGTTACCATTTTATGTTAGATTCACTGCTATTGTATAAAACCATAAGATCCAAAGTAAATCCTAAATTTTCACATTTTTCTTGATGTTAAAATGGCCTTGAAGAGAAATATTTCAAGCTACTACTACAAGTTCCCAACAGCTAGAGAGTCTTTTCTGACTAATGAATTGACTATTGGATTCAAAATTATATTTCACTTCCACATAATATTTTATACGGAAAGGAAATAATGAATAATCTGATGCATATGAACAGATATAACCCAGTCCTCTAGGATTGTTTTAGCAATATTGATTCTTTGCTTTCTTTCTAGTCTACAATGCAAATGGACATCAAGCATGGATTGAGTTATACTTATATATAGCATATAACTTAAAATATAGGAAAAATGTGCTGAAATAATTTTTTACAGATTTGTACCATATAAGAAAATTTAGGGGTTTTCTTCTACTATAAAATTTCCCACTGACACTTATGTCATTTTATACATATGTGATTTTGTGTTCTTCCAAGTAAATTAAATATTTTAGTGATGAGCCGCACTGCCCACAGTGCTTGCCCTTGGCTCTGCTGCAAAGCAATTCATTCATTATTTTGTTTCACTCTGATCCACCTGCACCAATGGCTCCTCCTTAAATACAATACTGCAATTAACTTTCATTGTATTAGAGTTAGACAGCCCCACAGATACTGCAAAATATCTTCCTTACAAACTTATGACTCCTGATATTACTAAGGAGTGTCAGTACTCATTCTCCAGGGATTTCCTTGAATAATGGCAACAAAGATCTTCTAGAAAAAGTGTAAATTTTTAGCTGTCTTTTCTGCAACAGAGAATATTCACCCCCAAATCTTCAGTGTTCCTTACCAGTGTTGTAAAAAAGTAGTGGTAGTATTCAGTCATCATTCCCATGGAGAGAATCTGTTGAAAGAGGTTGAAAGGTGAATGTACTTTACATTGAAAGGGTGCTTTCAGTGTACTGCACTGTCTTTTGAAAAGCATTGGTTAATCTGGAACAACACGTTACAGGTCATGAAAACTTGATTACAATACAACCTACATTTTTCTTCAGGAGCAAAAAATATCCTACTGTGTTTAAATTATATTTTTGTCAGCCACTTGTGCTCAGGAAAGAGACTAAAGATTGCAAAACTTCTGGGACAAGAAAAATTACTAGCAATAACAAGAAGCTGATTTTTTAAAAGTCAAATTCTTTAGTCTGCAGTTTAGAAGTGCTAAAAAGGCAATCGCTAGCAGACAACTGAATTTGTAGGGAAAATGCTTAGGTGCAGGTTTTTTTATTCTGCATTACCATGTGAGAACAAGACACTTGGTGAGTGCTCACTGAAGTAAACACAAAAAAAAGCAAAAGGAAGAAAGCTTCTGCAAATGCCTTTTGTTCCACCTGTGGAATGCCTGTCTGCAGGAGGTTGTCAAAACAACTGGTACGAAAGGATTTCTGGTCTGGATTAATTTTCCAGAGTCAGACCTTTTGAAGGCCTGCGAGGTAAGGATGGCATTTCAATGCATACTGACTGGCTTCTCAGGGCACAAGAGGATGAAATTTTTCTTCCCAGCCCTCAGGTTGCAGGAAATTTCGAGAGAGAAATGTTTTGTTCCCTCAGCCCCTCTCCAAAAATCGTTGGGAATGGTAGTGTAAAACACCCCTGATGGCGTATAACAGGATGCTCTGCGGTTTCAGCCCAGCATCTCCTCTGTGTGTCATTGCATCCATGCACGCTATTACCATGATGCAAGCACTGGGCCCTCTAGGATCTTGTGAGGAGGAGGAGGAGGAGGAGTTACAAGCTAGGAAAATACTGAAGAATTCATTATCATGACAGTAACACAGACAAAGGTTAATTGTTATTCGGTCTTCATCACAGTAAGGTAAGCATCGGCTATTAATAGTATTTTAGGACACTTTTAGCGGTTCCTGAATAGCTGTCCGAAAGACAGGGGAAAATAGTGTGATTCAGCTTGCCAAAATCCTTTTTTATGGCAAAAGCTTCTCAAAAATCTGTTGTATGACTGTGTATGCCAATTCCTCACATACAAAAAAAAGAAAAACCCTGAACTTTCTAAGCTGCAGTAGATAATAAAAACAGCTCAGTGTTAATCACAAACAACCAATCCATTTCCAGCCACTGAAAACCAAGCCAGAAGGCAAGTATTTTATTGAAATGCTCCACTGAATTTACTCGTCAAAATTGCCTTTTTTATTTCTTATTTTATTAATCCTCTTCTATTCCATTTCTTACAGTTATTTTATTACCTGTAGAAATGAGCAATCTAGCAATCCTGGAGATTGATGTTCCTTCCCTGTTTACAGACAGAAAATGATCTATGGTAGCATCAACAGAAACTTTTGCATGCTGTGTTTCCCAGCTGACCTGGCTGGAGTGAGCTTTGCTCACCAGAGCCATTGGATTTCTGTGTCTAAGGTCCCTGCTATGGGAAGGAGGTGCCTGTCAGGATTGTTATGATGCAGGTCTCTTTTCAGTTGGAAATCACCCAATTACTTCACACAGGGCACAGACCAGGCGCTGGGTTATGCAAAGGTAGTTTGGGCCCAGGTAAACATCTGTATGCCTAAAGTTATTTGGTCCTCTACAGGAAGTTTGCTGTTAGTCCATGGTGTTACATTAGTATGAAAGCGAGTTCATACTAATAAGGGTAAATAGGAGGATACAAATACCCATATTTAAATTATTGATTCATTACAGCTCTAATTGTAACTTGAGATAGAAAGGCTGACATCAAGTCATTGCAATTCTGTTATCTGAAGATATAATCTGCAATTTGCCTGTGTAGAAATTGTAAGACAATGGAGAACCAGGACAATGCTGCGCTATATAATGCCTTAAAATACAAATTTACGTGAACTAGACAGATAGCTTAAATTGAATGATTACAAAGTTTGTAGCCTGGATGCTCAGTAAGCGTTACCCAGCTTGTGCTGCTGCAGCTACACTGCTACTGGGTATCCAGCTAGTTAATTCAAGGTAGCCCCATTATGGCTTTCCATATAAATCCAAGGGTACTAGCCTGAGAGCAGTGTTTGCCTCCTGAACACATATTTTATTAAAAGTTTTTATGAGAATATTGATTCCCAAGTAATGCACTATAAACAGAGCTGGCAGGACACACATAATAATGATTTCAAAAGTCAAGATACAGGATTGTCTTTGCAAAAATCCCAGAACCAAAACCCCTGAAAACCAAAGGCAATTGAATGCAAAAAGTGAGGTTCAGCCAGCAATGTTATCTGCCCTAACCAATATACATGTTCATGATGGCAGTTGCTGGAAGGGTGCCATGGATTTGCCAAGGACCATGCTCCCAAGGGCCCTATCAGAGATGCTCGCTGAAATTCTCTCTAAGAAAGTATTGCAGCAACCTTGAAAAGTTTAATCAGCATGTCACTTTTGTATTTTCTGTATGAACAATGACTTAATTAAGAAATGAAGATGCCAACAGCCAGAAGGGAGCTTGGAAGTAACACACACACCTTAATAATGCCCTTGTCTGGTTAAGGAATAAGGGTTGCTGTTGGATCTGTCCCAGGCTGGGCCCCGCTCTGCCACTGAGCTCTGCCCTCTTACTTCGCGCTGGACACAAGAACAGCCTTAACTGGTTGTCCTCCCCTCTAACAGTCATGAAGGATGATAATTAGTTAACAGTTATATAGCACTTAGACGTCACTGCGACATGTGAGTTAGATCTGTAGATTGACCTAAATAGGGTGGGTTTCATTTATCATAAAGTCTTCGTAATAATCACTTATTTATGTTTTAGTGTAAGATGGTTGCTAAGTAAAATTCCCAATGAATAATGATTTAATGACGGTACCAAATGTCCACTCTGATGGATGCTATTAGGAAAACAGAAGATGAAGACAAGTTAAAGCAAAAGCAGGAGGAATGCTGAGTATCATGCTAGAGGCCCCAAAGTCTTAATGACTTGGATGTTGCTATTAATGTAAATAGGAGAGTTGCAAGGACTCATCTTCTGCTGTGTGTTTGCAACACAGCAGATACAGGGAAAGCAGCTTCCAGGAACTACCAGGAGCAAGACAATAATAAAAGCATGTTAGGAGCAAAGACTTGTCTCAGTTTGGGACACCTCTGAAGTACCTTACAAAGTAGCTGCACAGGCTCTTCCCACAGAGCAAGTGTCCTCCCCACTGGAGAAAATAAGCACAGCAGTCCAGAAGAGAGAAGGGAAGGCAACAAGATTGATTTGTGTATATACAGCTGCCCATAAGCAACTAGAATGAGATTTCATTACACACTTCTATTTAAATAAATTTGCATGTAATTATTTAAATAATTATGCATCTGATATAAATGTCCTATTTAAATAATAACAGCTTTTACTTACTGTGGAACTTAGATGAATATAAACTAGTGAAACCGGGCTAAAATATTCTCCATTCTTCTTTTCGATCTCCTACCCATCCTACCCTGTACAAAATCTGTTCCTCGGTCAAACTCAGATATGGTTGGATTGTGGATTATCTTGGCAAAAAACATGAAGAGACTTCCATCTCTAATTATCCATTTCAGATGAGAAGGTTGTAGGTCTTTCACAGACCTATACTTTTAGCTGTGGGTCATGAACTATAACGTGAATCTGAAAAAGTATCTGTTGTTAAACTATATATGGCAAGCTGACAGAAACTGGATAAAAATATTCTCTCTCATGTCTACAGATCTGTTTGGGTGCCCTGTTCCTGGCTTTCATCATATCCCAGCTCCAACCTGCATTTGTTCATCTTGTAAAAAAATCACCACCTCACTTAGATCTAGTGTCAGTCTTCATTCAAGGTGGGCTGAAAGCAGAATGATAGTGAGGCATATTAGTGGGAACTGCATCAAATACTTGGCTTGCTTTCACTTTGCATTTTTTCTCTCATGCTATTATTTAATCTCGTGACCATTAAATGAACGCATTTCATTATCCAATTAATTAGTACCACCACTATTTTCTAAGATCAGCAAGACACACCATAATGAGTAAAAGCCCCTCTTCTGCCTCCTTGCCTCTTAAGTGTTCAATATAAAAGGTTTATATTGTGTTTACAGTCCTTCCCTGGACTCTCTAGACAGCTTTACTTGGACATAACGCAATGGAAATCTGCATCCCACTCTGTCACAGCAGTGGTCCAGGGGGAGTGGTATAGAGTTCCTCCAACATGGACATGAGCCATGTCAAGAAACAAGATATATTCTGTAAATACTTTGCCAGTATTGGAGTTCTGCTGGAAGCAAGGGCCACAGCAATAGGGCAGGACATGTGCTGGCCCAGGGTCCCAGTCAGCTGTGGTTGGATCCTTCTGCTTCCTGAAGACATCCCAGGGAGCTAGGGCAGCAGCATTACCTTTCAAACACCAGCACGGACATCACCTCACAGAACCATGACTGAAAGCACTCCCTAAGTTTGAAAGTCTGCTTGCATTTGCACCACCCAGTGAATCTTCCAAGGAAGCAAAGAACAACTACATGTGCAAGATGTACCATGTATGACACTGCACTGAGTTTATGTAACTGGTTTAGCTTTCATCTAGACAGCACAGCTAACAAGAACAGAGAAGCAGAGGTCTCAGCACAGTGCAGCTATGATGTTACACAGCAAGGGTCCCAAAAGACTGTACTCTGATTTGTAGCCTGTACTGCTGTATCTTTGAATCTCAGAATAAAGCTTCCAAGGCAATGGCTACATTTACTTGTACAGAGACCCACAAGTACGTTTAGGAACTGAAGTGCACTGCCAAATTTCAGGATGAATTACCCCTGCCACACCATTTCTGTGCCCATGGTCTTTATTGATGTCTTAGCCCATGTATGTTCTAGGGACCAATACTCTCTCTTGCCTTCTGATGCCATCCAGCAGTAACCAGATGTCCAGAAGAGGATGAGCTCCCATCAGCAAACCCTTTATAAAATCAATAAGAGAAAAGACAACCAGCGAAGTCAGTATGTCTCCGCTTCTCACCCTGGGGCTTGGGGGCATCTGGGGTGATCTGCCACTGGTATTTCTCCAGCATCAGTGAGAACAGACCTAATCCTGCCTTTTCTTAGCAGACAGTGGGCTTGAGCCTACCTGTCAAGTTACTAGAAGCAGTATACTCAGGAACTGAAGTTTTATATTCTTACATTTATTATTGTACTTGGAATGTATTCTAAGGTGACACTTAGTTTTCATACTTCTGTAGGAAATGAATCAATTATTTTGCTCTTTGTCTGTCACACAGTGAAAGAGAACATAGAAGCCTTTAAAAAATGCTCTGTGAGAGTCTTAAACCTGATTAAATATACAGTACATTTCATAAAATCTGTTTTAGAGGTGTGGAGGAACGAGTAGATAACTAAAGGCTAGTAGCAACATAATTTATGAGAGATAAGTTTGCCTAGCAGTAAAATCTATGTCAACTATTGGTGTGTTGGAAGAATATATTGAAGGTTAACCATAACAACTTAACCTCTTGAACTAAGTTCCTCATACAAAAAGGCAATATCAGACTAAATGCAGTATGTGCAGGATATATTGGAAGATTCATGTATAAAACAGATTCCAATTTGCAATATCTAGATTTAACTGACTTGTGGGATTGTTTACCTAGTCTAGACAGAACACTAAATCTGTCTGCAAAATATTTCAGGTAAATGTTGTAACCATAACATTTTTTCCTTAAGAAAGTGTTTCCAACTTCTTTGTGTAAGGGACTCCGTCCTGCTGGTCTTTGGCCAGTTTGGAAGGTGCCTTATTATCTCACACTCTGTCAGGGATATCTATTTTTAGGCTTGGAAAGGAGAGAGATGCTAGGCACCCTCGGACCAGAGCAGGACAGGCAATTCTGAAGTCAAACAGGGAGGTTCCTGCCAAGCTTAAGGAGATCCTGGGTGAAACTTTGGAGATCACAATTAAGAAACCACAGCTGCATTTGGCATCTGCTTTTGGCATGTAATTCTCTACTAGTCTCGCTCCTTGTCAGATGATTTGTTCGGTCTTCATGAGCTTTAAAGCTCCAGCAGCCAAGATTTTCAAGTAGACTTTAGGATTGACAGACCAGCTGCAACTTTTTTCATCAGTTCTGCTGGTGTCGTACATCTTGTTTGAAAACCCTGCTGGCATAACCTCCCAGTTCAAGTAATTTCAGCATATCCTGAACCCTGCAGAGCGGGTCACTTTGGGAAGCAGAGCTGCCAGTTTGGGTGGTTACTGGTACCGGCAACAGAACTGGAAAACTCCCTTAGCTGATGTGTGTCAGTTACATGAGGTTACCAACTCTTCTGAGGGAATATGGAGAGAAAACACAAAGTGACTATTGAAAAGGCAGCAATTAATAATCACAATATCCTCTTGCTCCTTCCAGATCTGGGTGATAAGAGGGCCTGGCCTCATTAAGCTGGCTGGGGACTGTGAAAGCCTGTGCCCTCTTCAGCATTTCAGAGAAAAGGGGAAATGGGTAAGCTTAGGGAGTAGGTTACTCAGCTGTGTGCAAGCTTTGTATTTTGTTTAAATTGGGTTATTGATTCTCCTGTTCTTGTTGTGCACAAGGAAGAAGCGTGGCTCAATGGTATTTTAGTTGAAGCTATAAATAAGCAAAAGACAGTCTCATTTAAGAGAAGAAATCTGTCTTTTGTGCTGTTTTGTAAACAACAGGTTGAAGGAGGGAAGTGCAGAGGTCACCTCCCCTAGTCCCACAGCCCAGTAATGTGGCTGGGTCAGGTAGCTCTGCACTCCCAAAAACAGCTCCATGTGCTCACTCTTTCAGGACAGAATTTCAGATGTGCTAATCCTTTTGCTCCCAGAAAGAGCTTTCAGGCATCCTTTGCCCTCCCTCCCTGGGAAACAAGATGTGCGCCTGCTTGCAGAGCCATTGCTGCCCCCACTGACCCCGGTGGCAAGGGCACCACTGGAACCAGGGCAGCAACTTTCCTGCCCTGCCTGTGCTTGTGTCTCGGAGCCAGGCTGGTGGATAGCAGCAGAAATGCCTCTTTCCCAGAGGTGTAGAGGACATGAGGGATGCTGCCTACCTTGGCTGGGGATTGTCCAAGGGAGACGGAGCATGTCCTGGTGCAGAGGGGGCACCCCTCGGGCTTGGAAGGGAGGAAGTGAAGAGCCTCGTTTAAAGCTTTTGGGGGGAAACCTGTGCAGGCTCAGAGGGTGGAGAGGACACAGGAACCAAGCATAAGCAGAGGTGGGTATGTGCCTGTGTGACCCTGCTACAGTTTTAATCTGTAAAATAACCTCCACCGCCCGACCCACTACAAATCTCCACTTCTTTTATTTATCTTCTCCTGCATGGGCTACTAAACATCTGCTGCATTATTGCAAACACAGTTGGCAGACAAGAAATTGTGGGTTTGGGGGTGGGTTTAGATGAGCATTGGCTCCAGTTCCTACTAGAAATCCTATATAATTTAACAATTATATGTATTTTTCCCATAATATTTTTTTGATCATTTACAAAGTCAGAAATATTCTTTACTGACATTGCAGAGTTTTCTTAAAATAATTTCTATAGTATTCTCTTTAATATCTTGTTTTCATTCAGTGCAAAATTATACAGGGGTTTCTGTGTGCAGTGATGAGAATGCGAACCATGGTACCTCATGTAGCTAAACCTACAATCAGATGAGTCACACATGAATTCAGAGCCCTCCACACCTTCCCATTTCACAGCTGCCTTTGACAGTGAGGAACTTCAACACCTGAGTTACTGCTGCCAGCATCTAGATTCAGTCACAGAACCATCTCATATAAAATCCATTTTCCCTTTCCTTCTAGCCTATATTTATGTTGCTTCCTTTCTCACCGCTCTGACCCACAAGTGTAACTATCTTAATCTTCCTGTTTTCTCCCACACTGCATTCACCATCCTTCTCTGAGTTCTTAAGGCATTGGAGAGCATTGTCTCTACCTGCAGCCTGTCAGTTTTCTCCCTGATCCATTTCCCACACAAACTGTTCTGCCACTTTGCCCTGTCTTAGTGCATCTTTCAGCACTTCCTCTTCTTCTTTTGACACTAAGGTTATTTTTTTTTCTCCGTACTCAGCCTGGTATTTTTGACATTTCGTGCCTCCTGCAGTGTGCCAGACTTCTGCACTTTCTTCTTTCAGATCCCTGAAAATTCGCGTTGTCAGTTTAACTTTGCCCCCACAAATGTCTTTTTGGAGCACCTTGTGCTTGCTGTCATGTTTTAATGCCTTCAGACAGCCCTTCACAGAGCAGAGTGAGGGAACAGCAACTCTCCTGTCCACCCACCTTCCCATTTTTGCTGCAGTGCTCTCCCCATCGCGTGAGAGAGAAGCTGCATGATTACACACCCTCCTCTTGCTCTTCCCTCATGCTCTCAACATCATGCCTGTATCTGGCCCTGTCCCTGCTCTAGCTTAAACGTATGACTTGCACCAAGAAAACCCTAAAATTTAGTCCAGGCCAACCTTCCCAACAGCAATAAATCTAACCCTACCAGCTCATGGGAGCTGTTTGCTGTTCTCAGCTGTGCTGCATCTGATTTAGGACACCGTCCTGCACATCTGTGTTCACAGGTCCAAGATTCTCCAGTCTGGGGAGGATCATTTCAGGCTCCACAGACTAATGCAACCAGTAAGTGGTCTTTCTCACTTTGATCCAGAATGCTGCTCTGCATAACTTAAATATGTCAGCAAAACATTCTGAAATGGAAGCACCTTTATGGGACAGCCCATATCTGTACATTTAGATCAGCAGAACCTTTCTCATGACCTTCTGGGATCAGTTTTACTGACAGTAAAACCAAAAACCTCTCATAATGCCATTCACAATGTATTAGTTGCTTGGTATTGCTGTCTATAGGTCAATGAATTGCAGGAGCCAGTGCTTTAGACTTTGATTGTCTAGAAATTTATAGTAAGTGACAACAGTAAATTCTAATTTACACCACTCTTTGTGTGCCCCTGGTAACGTCCCAACCCATTAACATCAGGCTTTGTGGCGTTTGTCCTTGCCTTGTGTGACTGTCAAACTCTCATGCTTAGGTCAGGGCTATGTCAACCCTTGCACAATAGCCCCTCTTCGTGTTTTAAAGTATATGTTTTTCTTCTGATACTTTCTCCATTCCATTTTCTTGCTGTACCAGTTTAAAATGTAATGAGGCAGTGCTAGCAGACCAAATCTTGCTTTGTTACAGGGATGTGCATGTACAGTTACGCTCTTGTCTGCAGTGGATTAATGCCCCGTTGTTACCACAGTCAGCTCTGAACATGATGTGCAGCCTCTGTGGAGGCAATAGCTCAATGTGAGCCACTCCCTAAGCACTCCAAAATGGGCTCGCTCTTTTTTTTGTGGAGGAAGACATAAAAAATCTATTGACTAAACCAGGACAAGCTGAAATAAATGCAACAATCTTGCTAGTCAAGCAGAACCTGAAGTATTAAAAATAAATTCATATTTCCTTCTGCAGGGTATCTATGGACCTCTCTTCAGACATCAATACTGCTGCTGAGCCTTATGGCTCTGTGAAGCTCTGAAGTCCTGTTCAGTGTTCAGATGCTGCTGCATGTTCTGTTACAACTTCTGTCCCCGGCATTAACGAGTCTACGGCTTAAATTTGTAAATCAGAGAGGCTGACAACTTTCAGGATATAAAATGAATGTCACGCTTTTTCACCCCCTTCCCCTTACCTGCTTGAGGATTTCTGCTGCTGTTTCATGTGAACAATCAAATATCACGTAGAACTCCTTGCCCTTCTTCATCTCCTTGAGTAAAGGCCTGGCATCTTTATTCCCAGAGGGCAGCTGACGGATTTTGATTTTAATGTTGTATCTAGAAGGGGCTTTGATGAGCTCTTGCAAGCGAATTAGACCTGAAAAAATGATACACAATTACAAAACTTACCATTCTGTGCAATGAGTATTTATTGTCACTTAATCAGGGTCTCTTATCAGTCCCAACATATTTCACATACCCAAAGGGGAGCTGTTAGCTTCATACTTGCCAGCCTCTCAACTTATATTGTTATAGATTTTCCTCTTCATAGTTATGCTTGGCTTCAACATAAAAATATTCAGAAACGTACTTTTAATTGGTTCACTATAGGATATGTCTGTATTGATGCCATATTGCTACAGTTTATTGCAAAAAGCACAGAATGCTTCTTCCCTGGCTGCTAATTATTATTCCAATATTAAACAACAAAAACATAGCACTGAAGAAACCTCCTTACTAACTTTCCTACCTAATGTCAAGCATGACCAGATGAGGGGAAACAGAGGAAGAAAAATATTCAGTGGCCAGAACCTCCATTGTGGCTCACTTAGTGGTTAGCCTGAGTAGCACTTGCCAGTAATTATTCTTAATAAGCATCCATATGGCTTTCATTGTCCTCACTCCAGCATATGTTGCAATACCCCAGAGAAGGAGCCTTAAATTTTTCTTGTCATCAGTTTAGAGATGAAAAGTCTGAAGGCATAGTGAAATTAAAGGACTTGTGTAAGGTCACATAGCAAGTCTGAGATCTTACAGAGAACTGAAATATTTTGAGATCCAGCTCTACATCCATAAACACGAGAACGTGATTTCTAAGACTGTGTCTTCGGTTGGTACAAATTTACATGGCTTATTTGAAGTCAGTGGAGCTCAACCAGTTGAAGATTTGTCCAAGTATTTAAACACAGTGCAATTCTACTAGCTAATTCAGCACTCCTATATAATTTGTACTGCCTCAAAAACTAAGTAAGATAGTTAAGAGTTCTTTGAGGTGTGTGATTACAGTCTCTTTCTCATTATCCATGAACATAATTTACCCACAAGAAACTCGTGATCTCCTGCTGAGTGAAAGTAAAAAGTTGCCTTAAAAACACGCCTAAGGAGAGAAAGAATACAGGCAAGAAGCACTTCTTCAACAAAAATCAAACAAATTATTAATATGAAAAAACTCATCACTCTCCTGCTGGAAGTGGGTATATATTTGTCTTGTGCGTGACTGTCCTTGGTTGAATGGCCCAGTGGTATATACAAGGCAAGATAAAATATCCCTGTTTCTTCTGAGGTTAGCAAATTATTGCTATGTTGAGGACTGTTGGCTTTCACTCAAGTGCTGGCAATGTGTCTTGAAAAACATAATCTTTCCCTCTGCCTGCAATGCTGGGCCTGTTCTTTGCAGGTTTTCAAGTATCAACAATCAATATAGAATATTAAGCATTATGAGTATTCAAATGTAAATTACTGCACACGCTGTGAGATCGGAGCCTGGCTGGTAGCCAGACTGTGTAAATATGAAACAATTTGAGCTCATTATTGTGAGAATAAGGCACATGCATCCAACACTGACTAACAAGCAGGGGAGTTTATGTAAATCTGGCTGTAAAGCTGTAGCTTGTTGTACCATGCACTCAAGTGTTCAGCCCTTGACTGCAGTGCCTTCGCTACTATAAGGAATGGCAACTCTGGGAGGGAAAACGAAGCTTTGGGAGGAAGAGTCCAGCGTGAGTGGAATCCTGCATATTACCCACAGCCTCAGACTGACTATTTCTGTTTCTCTTTCTGGCAAGAAAAAGTGCTTCAGTGCAAGTGTGGTGAACTGCAGAAGCAAATGAAAAGAATTTCACCCCCATCTCCTTTTTGGTTGAAGGAAAATGCTATGTGCCTTAAAATATCTACTTCAGTCACATGAGACTTGGACCTTGCACTTCCCATCACTTCCTACTGCCACATGAAGTGAAGGCAAAGCCGGGCTATAGTGTAATGAAGACACCAAAGAAGCATTTAGGCATGAAAGGAGATACAGGGGGTTTTTTGGATGACCAGGCAAAAGCCTAAATCAACTGACTGCCAGCATAATTAATAGCGCAGGGGAATAACCATCAGTGCTTTCCTTCCTCTTCCTCCTGCTCAACAATTCCAAACCCTTGGACATGATACCACCAAGTCTTGATCTGGGACAAATCTTAAATGTGAAATGCTTAGTCTGACTCCTGGAGGGGGGTAAGGAAGGCCGGGGCAAGTGCAGTGCTTACGGAAGTCCCTTTTCTTTCACTTGGTGGGACCATCTGGACCTCAGCCTGCAACAGGCAGAAGGCATTGCTGACTGCCCACAAGGTCAAGAAGGAAGTAGACATCCAAGTTGGGAAGAGCTCAGAAGAGACATGTGCCGGGCACGGCCACCCTCTTTGCAAAGTGGGTGAAGTGACCTGAACAGTAACACAGGACTGTGTTGGAGTAGGAACTTGAGTAGAAAAGGTTTTACAGAGTCTGGCCGGGTGGAAGCTCTGGTGGCTGAGCCTGAACTGTGAAGGGCCTCAAGAAAGTATTAGCCAGTCCTATTGTGAAGAAAGGCTCAATTTAGGGCTTCAAAACAAAATCTTTGAAGGTGGAAACCAGACTTACATCACTAACTTCCTCGGCATACTGTCTGTATTCTGCTGTCTTTTACCCTGACACCTAGACACTTTCTCCTTTTCCTTCAGAAACAGGGTTTGGGATTTTCTGTATTGTTGAGAAAGTATCTTGTGGTCTCTAACCTTGATGCATTCGGTAAACTTTGCAGTTGGATCTCCAACCACCAGCAGTAGTTTGATCAAGAGAAGTTGTTTGCTCTGACACTTGAGTAAAATGTTGGAATATGTGAAAGACTGAATATTTCATGTCACTTCAAGATGTCTAGAAATACTGCAAATTGTGTGGGACGTATTCAGGAGTTCAAATATGCCTGACACAAACACAATGTTACAACAGGCAAATAGTCACACATATTGGCAGTAAGTGTGGTTAGTGTGTGTTGGTAGAAAGTGTACACCTCCTCATTTCCCTTTTTTTTATTGTTTTAATTAAAAAAATGTAGTTAATTCAGTAACACTTAAAATTGAAGAGATGTTTTTACTGCTTTGGGAGAAAGTACTCCTTTTTATTAGTAAATAGTGTTAAGGTTATCAAACTTAGATGTCTCTTGTAACGGCAAGTTCAAAGAAAGCAAGTTCAGTAAGAACTCAAATTCTGCCTTGCGTGAACAAATTGAACTGATATGATGAAAACATTTGGTTCCCCTGAGTCTTAAAGAAAGGCTGTGAGAGCTGGCTAACAAGTGGGGAAAGTCAGGGGTTCCCACAGCAGGTGAGGAATATCCTGTAGTTGGCCTTCTCAACATCTGTCAGGTTAAAATTATTGAATTCAGGCAAGAGGGAGTGGATGTAAAGCAGACTCAAACCTGCACTGAAGGCAGTGTTCTTGCTTTTGTTTGAGTTGTTGATAACAGACAATGTTACATGTCTGTTACAGATCTATGTGCCAAATACAGTGTGAAAGTGGGATATTGGAAGAGACCTATTACAAACCACTGAATTACACCAAAGAACAGTAAGTCTACACAGTTCTAGCATGTGGAAAGACAAACCATAATTCATGGTACCTAAATGGGGAAATACGTGCTCGATGTATCATACAGTCTACTGCAAGGCTTCGTTAGATTGTCTTTAAACTTTAAGAGACAACTTTTTGCCTTACACAAAGGCACTGCACTTGATGTAAACCAACTCTTTTTTAACACCTTGGTGAAAAATAAAGAGGAATTAATAATCAGAATGAAGACTGATTCTGGCCTGGGGACTCTGAACATAACGTGGATTATGCTTAATAAGGCAAAAAGGAGCACAGTCTCAACCTGAAAAATAAATACATTTGCTTAGGAGTCTTATTTTTCCCTAGCACTGGAAAGCTATAGGCATTAACAAGCAGGATGAGAATTTCAGAAAGAGAAAACTATGAGATGTCTAAATAAATATTTACTCTAGAACCAGAAGCTATTAGTTTACTATGAAGAAAGATGACTTTGGCTGAAAGTCCATCTTTCAATGGCACAGTAAGGACAGCAATAAGAAACAAAAATCAGATGTAGTATGCTTTATTATTCTTATTGATACTGAAGTCCAAGAGATGAGAGGGTAAAAATCTGATCAGTTCAGCTCAGGAAACATGAAGGAATTTTAGGAACAAAATACAAGTTTTGTAACTGCTGTAGGTCCCTTTGGAGCAGACAGTAAATTTGTTTAACGTGGTACATTTGGTACCCTTTAACATGATATTTGATTAGAAACAGAATGAGTAAGTACTTCCTATTCTAAATGTAATTTTTTGCACTATTGGTTGCAGGTTTTCTAGACCTGTTTATATAAAATTTGCGTTATCATTGACAGTCATATAGAGTCCATTCAGTAGATTACTAACACTCAACAACTAATGTGATAAATATTGGAACCCTGAATGAATTCTACAGAACTGGAAAAAAGTGCTAATGTTTTGTCTATGTCAGAAAGGGTATGTGAAATGACATGCAGCATCTTACACCACTGTAAGCACTGGACAAGCTAAGTGTAAAGCTGAGATGGTGGTAAAATATTGAAGAATGAAAACTTGGGACTACAATTAAGAGAGACATTAAGTTGTCAAGGGAAGATAGCTCTGTATCACACTTAAGTGCCTTTGTTTGGTGTTACAAGTTCTGTTGACACAGGTAGCTTCCTAGATGTAAAGCACTTGCCCCCAAGATGTGTCCATCATACAACCTGCTCATGAACAATGTGGGACTATAAAATAAGCATTTGCCAGATCTCATAAAGCAGATGTCAATGAGAAAACCTCTTTAAACAGCAGAGGTCTGTGAAGGCTGGTGCTAAGCTGTTCAGACGTTTGTAGTGCTCTTGTCTCTCTATGCACTCCAAAGTCATTGACTGTAAAAAAGTTATGGCTGAAAAACATTTGGATGACAAAATTCAGCAGCACAGTGAATAGTTTCTGAGATAAGGAGGGTAGGAAGAAATTATTTGGATCATTTGGAAACGTGAGCTCACTCAGATGATCTGTTGTTTTTTATTTTAACATTGCTCAGTCAGACTCGTTACTGCATTTCTGCTGATACACGTGTCCATGCAGCAGTGAAAACTGTAGTTAAAGGAGGTGGGCAACTATAGCTTGGCAGACTGGCACAGTATGTGGCCTCTGTGCTGGAGCTGACCATGATGGCACATGGACTTCGAGCAGTGCTGTGGGTGAAGAGTGAAAGAAGGATTTTCCATACTTCAAAATAGACGTTTAACCTGGAGCAGGGCTGACCTCAACTTGAATAATCTGGGTAAGGATCTTTGGAAGTTCACTGTTACGGCTATGAGTTCATTGTTTGTTTAGGAATTAAGCTGCAATTTGCCTCTAAGAAAAAAAAAAGGTAATTATGTTTTTTCTTCTTGAAGTGTAACAATGCCAAACATGAGACATGAGAAATATTAAGAGCTTGAGTTAAATGGCGTCACTCTAACACAAATTCCAAAGACTATTTATATTGATCAAAGATGACCTGTTTATTTTCCTGACTCCAAGTTAATAAGATGATTGATGATTAATTTACTTTGTAAAAATCTCTGCAAATGAAGTCTTTTTAATATCAGCCATTTTTGTAACTAAGCACATACAGAGCACTTAGTGTTTTGGAATGCCGATTTGTTAATAGAGTAGGCTGAAAAAGACCTCTACTTGTTTATCCATGGGTATATTTTGGCATACAGTGCTAGGACTCCAGTAGAAATCCTGCTGAGCTAGACCATTGTAATGGAAATGCAAGAAGACCGCTGCAGTAAGTCCAGCCTGACTTGATCTTTCTCTTCTGTCTCCAGCCTTCTGGTGTACTCTGAGTCCAAGGTGAGCAGAACATTGACACTGAGACCTGTCTCTCAGATCCGGGAGGAAACATGCTTCTTTTGTGCTGTTAACAGTGCAGAAATAAATACAACCTTTTTAACCTTAAATTGATTTGAGGTGTTTTTTTTTAGCAGAATTCTGTCTTTCAGAAATGTTTTTATAACATGATTTATAAAGGTATGGGGTTTTTTTTTTCACATACTCCCTTTAAAGGCTTAGGCAGACGCCTGAGCTCATGGCTCGTCCAGGTTTGTTTTATGCCATTATCAGAGAATCAATTTAAATATTATCTGCACATCTGCAGAGCTCTAGAAGGTGCTATAGTCCTGTGGGCAATGGGAAGAGAAAGGAGAATGGAAGTCTCAGAGTGGGGTTGACAGTGAAGTGCTTAATTTGCACCAATGACCCTTAAAGCAAAACAGGATTTTTCAGAAATGTGTATGGTTCAGCTACACCTTTACCCTAAAAAGATAGTGTTGGAGGATGGTGGTGAGAGTTTACAGTGAAATAACTGTCAGTGTAAGTCTTATTTAGTTGGTTCTATTTCCTTTGTCTCTACAGATACAATGTCTCCAGGAAAATCTTTTCTGCTGCTTAGAAAGTGCCCTTACCTGTAACTTTGTGTCCTGCAAAAAGCAATCTGTTGGCAAACCTTGCTTAGCGTTTCCTGTGTTTTGATGGGAGAGCTATAGATATCTCTGAGCTTCTAATGTTTTTTTTTTTACGTGGCAACCTTTCCTTGTGGAGCCAGGTTATGGACCTCTAATCCATGACTGACTCTACACTGTAGAAGAGATTGTGTTCCCTGCAGTCATGCCTGGAATAAATTTTGGTGTGTAATCCTGCCAGACCGGACTCATTCTGAGAGCAGTTTAGGTACACAGTTCTCTCAATGGCCAGAGCAACTACTGCATTTCTCACAAACGATGTCTCCCCACTCCAGTGAGGGAAACGACGTTGCCTGAAATATTTTGGCTGTTGGTAGACTATATAGTATCAGCTACAGGGGGAGATATGTAAAGCCTAGATACATAAAGACATGTGACAGTGGCTTGGACTTCCTTATGGCTTTGATACTCTTTCAGAGTTTCTGTGCATTAAAGAAAAGTCTCAGTCTCTGACGAGCCATTAAATCACTTGTTCCCAGGAATGAGTTTATTATTATTTTGTTGTTGTTGTTGCTGTTCTGTGAATAAAAAGGGATGTGCTTCAGATATTGATTGTCTGTGGTATGTCGCTGGACAGCTCTGACTACTGTGTGCCCCAGGGGGGGGTTCTTGTCACAATGAATGAATGATCTTCTGTAAGTTAAGAGTCCGAGGCTGGAAATGTTTGCACGAATTACAACTTTCAGTCTTTGGTACCCAGCTGACAAGTGGGTTGGCTGTTTCCGAGACAGTTTCAAGGACCAAGGTAGTCTCTATATTAAAAATGCTGCAGCTTGAACTTTTGGGTTGTAGATGGGTCCCTGTTAAAATCAACTCCTAATTGAGAGGCGTAATCCCTAATCAGTCCCAGACTAGAATATTTATCAATTTGAAGCTGTGTTATTTGTTCCACAAATAGAAAGCAAAGCATGACTGAGTATTCAGAATCCAGTAGCTACCTCTTGGTGACTTCTTAAGGTCTGATGAAGAGAACAGCTTTCCAAAAGCCACAGCGGCAGAAGTATAGCTACACCTTACAGATGTTTTTCTTCTATATTCTGGGGAAAAGTGCTGTAAGTATGCCCAACTGAACTATCACAGGCACTGTCTCTCACAGGTTTTATTCATACAGAATCATAGAATCATTAAGGTTGGAAAGGACCTCTAAGATCACCAAGTCCAACCATCACACCAGCATCACCATGTCTACTAAATCATATCCTGAAGTGCCACATCTACATGTTTTTTGAACACCTCCAGGGATGGGGACTCCACCACCTCCCTGGGCAGCCTGTTCCAATGCCTGAGCACTCTTCCAGTAAAGAAATTTTTCCTGACAGCCGACCTTGAGGCCATTTCCTCTCATCCTATCGCTAGTTACTTAGGAGAAAACACCAGCACCTGTCTCACTACAGCCTCCTTTCAGGTAGCTGTAGAGAATGATAAAGTCTCCCCGCAGCCTCCTCTTCTCCGGACTAAACAATCCAATCTCCCTCCACTGCTCCTCATAAGACTTGTTCTCTAGGCCCTTCACCAGCCTCATTGCTCTTCTCTGGACACGCTCCAGCACCTCGATGTCCTTCTTGTACTGAGGGGCACAAAACTGGACACAGTATTTGAGGTCCATTAATATAAGTACATGTCCTGCAGTGCACCAGTACTACTTACCCGTGCTGTCCTCATATACTACTGTTACTATTTTCCAGTTGTAGTATAGTACAAGATCCAAAACTGCTCTGCTGATGGCTGCATAGTCTGGATAGAGGTTGATATAAAACGCATCTTTGTTGTCCACTGTAGGGTGCTTCCACCGGGTCTGAATATGTGGGACTTCAAGTGCATTGCAAATAGACTGCACTGCGCTGACGGAGGAGCTGTGCGAAGGTCCAAACAGAGCAGCTACACCAAGAGCGAGCTGGTCGCATGCTGAGGGGGAGAAGAAGAATCTGTTAGTTGGCAAAAGCAAGTAACTTGTGTGATGTTTACTGAGATCTTTTATCCTCCATCCATCCCCATCATTTCAAAGTGAGAATGGGTAACTGTGGTGCTCCTAAACCCACTGAAAGATTTGCAAATGGTTCTTGAAAATGGCTTTAGTAATTAGTGTGATATCCTAGAACCTGCTTGCTACAAATAACAGCCAAAACAACTTCTCTGCTCATTACCTTCAGATCACATCAGTTCCTAAATTGCCTTTCTCAGAATGGCAGAATCCTGGAGAAACCAGAAGCTTTCTGGCAGCATGTCAGGAAACCTGTTCGTGGAGTCATAACAGACACTATACGGATTCCCTCCATGACTGGCAAGCTTCTACCAATGTGAGTTGCTTTAATTTCAGACTACTGAAGGAATATAAACAGTAAAGGGCACTATGATTCATGGAGCTCCACAATCTGTGTTTACAAAACAGGCAGTAAAGCCTAAAGCCCTCAGTAATGGCACAGGGAAATAAAGAACCAGCACACACTGACATTTTAATACCTTTCTAAATCAGTCAAATGCTAGTATCAACAAAGGTTTCTTTCTCCTTGTGTCTGTATCTCAGATAAAAAATCCCTCCTGTAGGTGTCTTTTCATTTATCTTTCCCTCCCATGTCTTTTCAGGCTCGCAGACAGAAGATGAAGTAGTATTAATTGTTTTTGTCCATTAGTAAAATTTACTGCAAATTTTTCTAATAAGTTCTTTATCAAGTGGGACAAATCCCTGCACTGAGTTGCAGTGTTGTATTCTTTGTAAGGTAGTTCATTGTGGGAAATTTAGAAATCACAGTGATTAGATGAAATACTAAGTACATAAACATCCACAATGAGCTGGGATTTTTTAAAATAATATTTAGCTCTCTGATAGTAATAAAATATGACAGAAAATCAATTATTTTCTGTTTTCAGTCTGCGAATGAGTGTTTTACAGACAGCATGAAATGCACAGGCTTTCAAGGTTTAATTCAGAAGGCTTCTTAAAGGATCACAACTTTTAATGTGCAAATTGCATAAATAATATCAATAATTCATGATGAATAGGAATTACTACTATCTGAATGGATTCCTTGCATGTAGATCTACAAAAATATTTATCATTAACTTCTTCCTACAGATTAAATGAAGAAGGTACTTTCACATTAGTCTCAGAAGAGATTCTCACTCTACGGGGAATCTAAAATTCGAAAAATAAAAGAATAGGCAAAAAAATTTCCAAACTTGTCCACTCCAATTCTTAGAGTTGTTTATAAAAGAGAAATTTACTTCTGTTCTCTAACCCTCTGAAGCATTAATATTTCAGGGCAGGGAGGCTATTGGCCTCTGTTCTTTAAAGTACAGTAGAAATAATTTGTTATGAATAATGGATATCTCTCTGTATGTGCTAATTATGGGTTGTGACATCCCCCTGCGCTCCCTGTTAGTCTGTGATCATATTCTGCAGAATTCCAGGTGGCAAATCTATTTTTTGGAAAGAAAAATGGTTTGGACTTGCCACCTTCCATCTGGGGCTCTTAGTATGCAGACAGTATGTAGGTGTTCTATCAGAAACTAGATGACAAGTCCAAGTCCAGCTTCTTTCTTAGTTCAAATAATTTTGAAAGATGAATTTTATGTTACCATTCATATATACATGTTACAACCAGAGAAAAAACGGAGACCAGGCTGGGGAAAGGTAGTATAAAACATGTATGTTACTGACATAGTAATTGAGATAATTACCTCTTCTTGAGGCTTCAAAACTATCAAAAAGGTTAATTCTCTGGATGTCATAGGTTAATGTGGTATTAGGCATCAGTGTTCTGTTTCTATTAATGTTGGTGACTGCAAACTTGAAAGCCAATTCTTCAATATTAACAGGTTCATTTTCCACAGTTTCGAATATCCCTCCTGTTGAAACAGAGATAAATGAGAAGTATTTTTTACCTCTTCATCACTGTACATAAAAAGAGAAAAATAAATTATGAGCAATAATAATCTGAGTGTTCATAAAGGAAAACAGTTAAAATTGCTGTTAAAAGCACTACAGCAAAATCATATTGGATCATTAGTTTTTATCTACAATGTCACTGTAGGTTAACTTAATATTATGAATGCTGCTTACACAAACATCTGTGAAAGATGATGTGTGTTTATTATTCAGGCTTTTCAAAACAAAATTTTTAAATGCTTGTGGAAACTTCTATCAAGTTCCCAGCTAATGAAAGTAGTGATATTCATGGGTCTTGTTCCCCCTGCTCCAATCTAATCTATGTTTAGAGATGAAACTTGGATGTGTTAGAGAAGTTTTTCTGAAATGTTTCTGCAAATCTTGGCAGTACAAGATCCACATTCCGTAGTGACTTAGGAGTTTGGGTAGAAATGGACTGAAAGTTTCCACTCGAGGTCAATGTCTTAGTAGGGCTTTGGTTTTCTACAAAACTTGCGCAACTTTGTTAGCCATTTCTCCAGTTGCTTAGGGAGAGGTAAGTATTTTTACTTTTTCCAAGCTCACTGCTGAATGAACTGTACTTGTTGATACAGAACACACCTGAGCCACACACTGCTCCCACAGAAGACTTCACCTCTGTGCTGAGTGATCTCTCCAGTGGTGCAGTGTCTCCCAGTACCATGATGGCACTGCTTTAAAAGTCTCCTTCCAAGGACAGGTCTGGATCTTGCACTATTTCTCTCAACTTCCTACCAAAACAAATGAGGTGAATCCAAGCTTTTCTTTAACTTGGAAACAAGTTTTCCAGAAGAAGACCTATAAATAACCTACCCAAATTTTGGAAGCATTCTGAATGTTTTGGCAGATACTCTGAGACGGGGAAGGTGGCTATGTTTCAAGTCAACAGGCTATCTCACTTTTACTGGGATGTCTATTCCCTCTAGCCTCTAGAGACTTTATTATGCCAACAACAAATTCAGACTGTCTAGGAGCACTGGGATTTGATGAATGCATAACAAACACAGCTAATTTGAAAAAAAATAGCTCCTTTAAACAGCAATCTCCAGCTTCAGTACTTGATTTTGCAAGTATAATTTACTCATTTAGTGCAAGTCACTAGAGAATACTTTGGATTTCTCAGTTACATATTTTCACATTTACCCATATGAAATTTGAGCCCTATATATCGCTTTATATTTTCTGAGCATCAGAACGTATTCAGCTAACACGCTGCAATCTCTTGCAATTTTGATGTCACCAGCGTAGGAATAGTGCAGTCATTAGCTGACAATCAGGAAATGGGAACACAGTGGAATTAAAACCTGCTTCGAATTTTAACTTGGCAATGAAAACACTGGAGGCTATCAATCCCAAGTTGGCAATGTAATCTCTAGCTACTCTTGAATACACAGCATTATATTCTCTCTCAAACCCGTACATAACAATACCTTAACATGACTTACACAATTTTTGCCAACTTAAGCAATTTTCTTGTTCACTATATATGTTTCTTATTTACTCAATGCATGTATTAGAACCTTAAAGACTTTCTGATATTTTTTTCCCTCCATCATAAAACATACAAATGATTACAGGAAACTGTGACGTACAGTAATAGCTGGAAAAAGTGTTCAAGTGCTCATTTTGGAACCAAATATAAAACATTATTTGGAATGCTGAGACTCAGCAGGGCTTTCCAAATTTGAAAACTATGGGATTACTAGAAGGAAAAAAGTCTAATGCCTGTTCTTTCAGATCTTAGTATTCCTCATCCCAATGATGATACCAACAAGTTTACTACTTTTCTGGTTAAATAAAATTTGCTTTACCTCCCTTCACCCAAGGAAGACAGGCATTTTCATTTAGCTATAATGCCATCTTGGGCATGGGCCAGCAAGATACAACTGTTGTGTTTAGTTTGGACCCTCACAAGAATTAGGAGAACATTGTTTCATAAGGCCAGGTGGAAGTCACTGAGTATAACGCACAGCCTGAGACAACTTTCTAATAAGACAGGGTGACCATCATGTCTCCGCACTTCCAGTAGTATGGGTCTCTTCTCATTTGATCTTGGCAAAAAATCTTCTGCGTCTTGAAAAATATTGTTGTATTGTGCTTGTATTACTTTCTTTCTTTCCTTTTTTTTTGAATTAAAACAACTTCTTTCAACCACCTTTGATGTAACCTTCGTACCTATACATACAGAAGCACTTTCTAATTTTAGGACTAGAACTTTTTCCAGACATCTACTTAGTTGCCTATTAAATGGAGATTAATTTTAATTGATGTATATCCATGAACTATTTATACTTCATTGGCAGAATTTTGTAGAATTTCTGCTTGGTCCCTTTTAAAAAAGAGTAGAAGCTCACTGGGCAGAGGGAAGGAGTGGAGGGAAAGGAGGAGTGATGGAAAGAGAGGAAGTGTTGCATGGATGTGTTTCCTAAGCAAACTGATCAAAGCTGCATATGCACTATCACATAAATGTCAAACATATTCAGATAGGTGTCTCTGAAAGTCAGCTGCATAATCAGTATGGTCGTACCCTCCAACATATTTTCCAGGTTTATTTTGTACATGTTAACACAGCAGCAAAGCACTTACAAACAACTTTGGTTATACGCTTTCATTTGCTGGTGAGATACATTGGATAGGTCTGGTATGAGAACAGGACAGATTGTCAAGAAGTTCTTAATTTTACACAGGGAATTCAGTTCAGCTCAAGATGCTGAATAGGGTGCCGTGTAGAGTCTCTGAAAGCTAGTCTTCCCCCTCCCTGCTAGGATGGGGAAGTTTTGAGACCGCCAATGTCAATCTCCCAAGTCAGTAAATGTTTACTTGACTGAATGTTCTCCTGATTAAACCCTGAAGTAAGCACAGAGAATGGTGTCCTGCTGCCCATGAACAAGTCCAAGAGACAGTTTATGGAGGAAATTGTTGCTTACTGTGAGTGAAGTTTGGGATACCTGCATTGTGGAAAGCTTGAACTGCTACCTATTTGAGCTTGATTTTTCTATTGGAACTTGTGTGTGTGAAAAAGAATTGAATCGAATCAGTCTAGAATTTTGCATCACAAAGAAGCCAGCAGATAAAATCTGGCTGTTCCGTGTTGTAATGTTTTCATCCTTGTATCCCTAATGAAATCTGGCAGTTTAGAAAATAATTTCTCTCCTCTTGTGTTCTGCTGATGACTGACAGTCAAGTTTAGAATTTATTATAAGGTCCAAGTTAAAAGAGAAATAGCAGAGTAAGTGACAAGTTTGATGAAGAACTGGATTGTTAGATGATTCATTTAAATAAAGTAATTACTGTACAACAATTTAAAAACAAATTAACCACAGGATTCTTCCAGGGAAGGAAAAATATCTATGTTAACTCAAGATATAGATGATGCTCCAGAAATAAGGCTATTGCTAAGAACAAAAACAAGCACTAGCTTTCAAGGTAGGCTGCTGGTAGCACCTGTGTGGGACAAAGTTTAAATTTTTGAGTCCTCCGTTTCACCTCCCTCCCCTTCTCCCCAGTTACACAGACAGATAGCAAATCTGCTGCAGCAGCTTCGGCCGACCAAAGGCTGCTTAGTCCTGGACTGTGGCAGACCTGACCTTCCCTTTGCACAGGCACTGTGTCTGCCCGGGCCATGAGCAGGATCGGCTGCCTGAGCCCGCAGGAAACTGCCTGCCCAAAAAGAGGCCAGTGCCAAAGCTGGGCAGCTTGCTCTGTTCCACGTGGATGTCAACACCTCCCAGAGGCTGTCTCACCAGGCCCAGCTGAGGAGCAAAGCCAGACGTAGGGTACCTGATTCTATTGCACGCAGGGAGTAACTCTCCGCCAGCCACATGTGTGCACATCGGTGGGAGAACCCAGCACCCATCTTCACCTAACCGATAATTCTGTTTCAGAGCATGTGTGTGACGAAACCTTCCACTTTCAGTTGCTTTATAAAGCAATGTCTGCAAGGACAAAGGAAAAAAGCTGTGTCTGCCCCTACTTTGAATTTAGTTGAGGAAAGTAAGAGGAAAATGACCACTTGGCTAATGTTGCTCTGACAGAAATGAAGGCTGAGCCTCATGAGTGACTGCTCTTCAGAGAGGCGTGAGGGATGTGAGTCAAACTGAAAAATATGACAAAGCATCAGCCCCATTCACCCTCTGAAGATAAAAAAATTCTGCAGCAAGTAAAATGTCAAAAATATAAAAGCACACCTCAGTAGGCACACCTGAAAAAGCAGCTCAAGTGTGTATGAGTGAGCAAATGTTTCAGTTTAAAGGGGTCATCACGGACTGAGAGAGTTTTAGAAAAGGTCATGGCTGAATCAATTTCCATACCTCTCAATGGGTCTCAACGTTTTCACTTCAAGACAAGGCAGAGCGCAAAACCTTGTTATTAGAAAAATTCTCTATCCCTGTTTTAAAACCAGTCACAAACAGCAACAGCTAAAAATTGTTGACCTTTCTGATGGCAGTTATCGACCTGTCTCCCTGGGCTTCTTTGGTCAGGTTTCCTCAATGCAAAATATTTCACTAACCTATTTCAGTCCCAGTACAGCAGTTGTAGGGTTTTTTTTGTTTTTTTTTAGCTGCATATACATAGAATTGCCTGAGTAGCCTTGAAGGAATTTCTGTGATTTCAGTCATTGGTATCACTTTGATGCTTTCAAAGTGAAATGTTAACTTTTCAAAATACTTTTAAAAACTATAACCCACTTGCAGAGAGATTTTTCTTACCTACCCCAAGTTGAATGTAAGAACAGCATCTCACTGCACTGGCATTCTTTTTTGTTAGTTGTTACTATTAAAATACTACAGAAAGCCAGATGAAATGGAGGTAGGCTTACAGAGAAAGACAGTACTGAGAGCCTGCAAAACAGAGGTGTGAAAATGCCATGCTTTTCTAGGGTGGTCTAGATTTCCTTCTGACACCTAAACGAGACTGAAAGAGAAAAAATGTGTTCTGCTCTTAAGCCAGCCTGAGACCCAGTGGTCACCACAGACATGCCAAAACACAGTTGTTCTTCAAATGTAGATCTTGCTGTGGGACATTCTCGTATTAATTGTCTTGGTGCAAAAATATCATATTTACCAATTAAATTTGTTAAAATTCTCTCCAGCTCACTGGTGGCTGTGTGACACAGCTCTGCAGCAGGTCCCTGTCCATGCTTACACACTGGACGAGCAGGCAACCTTCCTCTCATGCCAGGATTCCTCTATGTATCAGCTATTGAACTGATGTCCAGACATTTTTTAGTAATATTCTTTATTGCTAACATAATTCTCTCTACTTCTTGACCAGTGAAAAATGCTGGACGTGTAGGGAAATGATTTGCTTGTACTGTTAGAATAGAGAAAAGTCTTGCTGAATACTAGGTACCATATTCAAGGACTGTAAGTGAGCCACAGGATACAGTGAGATTTAAAAGATATATTGCTGGGATTTTTATTTGCTGCCAGATTTTCATCTCCCAGCATACCATCTCTTTCCAACAGCCAGCAGTACCAGCAATTTAATGACAATAGATCAGCTATTCATATATGCATATGACTCCAGGAGTAGCCATATTAATACTAACACCAAGTATTTTGATATTCTGACAGAAATTAAAGTGAGAAACAGGAGGTGCTTGTTGTTTATGTTCTTATTCAGGTTCTACACTACAGAAGAATGTTGTCTGAAAACAAGCATGCTGACTATGCAGTAAAAACTTTTGAAATATTAAAACATACAGACTAAGAATGATGGTAGAGAAAAAATATAGTTAAGATTAACAACTAAGATTTTCCTCATAAAGACATAGGTATTTTTCTCTTTACTAGAGAAAAAGAGGACTTCTATGGTTTACAGCTCTTTCCAGTCCAGGCTAAAACCCTATTTCTACATGGTTGATGTCCAGGTTTCCTTTCTTTGCTCAAAGAATATCCAGGTTTCATAGCCCAAGCATAAGACATGTGCCTTCTTGTTCGGCTGGGGAGGTGTTTGTTGCACAGGATGACACATTAAATAAGCAATATGGACGCACAGGGCCCGCTGGATGTCATTGCTCCATCCCTGAAGCTTTGAGCCACCAATGGCTTTCAAAGGTAATCCAGTGCCACAACATGCAGGTGATTTGCTAGCAGGATTTCCAGAAACATCTGAACATCTATCTCCTGGAGGCATTTATGCTCTGAGAAGCCTCCCCTCCTTTCCACAGCACCATCTGAACACCAGGAGCTCCATGAGACCTCATTAAAACCCACCTGTCAGTCAATGAAGAGAAATGCGAGTTAAAATCCTAATGACTGTGCAGCTATGTGCCACTGGTTTCCCGAAAGAGAAACTGTTGCTGATGCCAAATTAATGTAGGAGATTCATAAAGCCAAATTAGCATCCAGTTTGCCCTTGCTCTCTGTCGATATAACCATGGACTCACACTGCTCTGCTGCCAGGATGGCTACAGACTCACACGCGCTTCTGAAGCTCAGTGGGGCTGGCAGAGTGGTAGGGGTAGACCTGCTGGCTTCAAAAGGAACAGGGCAGAGTGAAACAGTGCTTATGATGATTTTTTCTCCAGATCATGTTCACTTGCAGAGTTAAAGAGTGCGCCACTTGGAGTGAAAGCACTTGCTACTGGAAACCACCTCCAAACATTTTTTTCCATCCTCTCCTCCTACCACCGGACATATTCTCCTGTGCCACAAGGCGTCTGACTGAGCGCCAGTGGAAGTGCACTCATTACAGAGCTAAGTCTGGGCATTTATCTTACCCAAAAAGAATAATCAAATGAGTTATTACTTACAGGCTTACCTTCAGCAGACAGTTTAACAGTATCTTTTGTTTTAAAGTTACTTCACTGACTGTGTAAGATTGGTTTAGAAATTGGCTATTACCTCTAATTTATACATGACATATAAACTGCTCTGTTATTTATGTGTCTGTGTGTATTAAAAAAAAAACACATTTCCCAGGAAGAATCATTAAGGATCACAGTCCTATAACAAGCAATAATTGCATTTTACATTTACAAATCCACACCGAAGTGGGTTTACTCCCCTAGGTTTTCATGGAATTAGGTGCATGGCATTTGCGTTTCACTCACAGAATGCAAACTGAACACATTAGCATTCTTTGCACGGGTGAATTTAGCCTTGCAACAGGGACCTTTGAGTTAGGAAGCTATTATCATCCTCATTTTACAGACAGTGAAGCTGAGAGCTTGAGAGACTTTTCTGCCATCACTCCCTCTTCAATCTGTTCAAAAGCTGTTTTGGAAACTTTCCATACATTGTGCTCTGTTTCAGCCTATTGCCATCCTTTTTCAAGCTGCTGTCCTTACCTCGGCATTCACCACCTTTGCATCCACCAAGCCCGGTTCCTGTCCAGCATGCCTTCGATTTTATTCCTCATTGCTATACCCTGCTAAATGTCACTGCCATTTTATTGCCTATGCCAGATCCTGGGTCTGCATCATTTTCCCTCTGTAACTCATCATCTGTCAGTGGGCTCCTTGTTTTAGGATGCACTTCAAACAGAACTCGAAGCTCATACCCTTGCCCTTTCTATATTGTATCCTCACTGTTTTCAGCCATCTGAGTCTGAAATAAAAGAAGAGATAGTGGACACAGAAAGGCAAATATCTTGCTCTGGTGCTCACCTGGATATCCTGCCTCCCTTATCCCCACCTCTGCATTTATTTGCTCTGCTGTCTCTGTAGACTACAAGCTTCTCCAGACTACAATAAATTTACAACCAAACAGAACAAGGTGGAGCAGGGCTGACTTTGGGGAATTGGGATGGTGGTTACATTTTCCTTTCCATGACTGCACAGTAGGACTGGGAAGCTGAAACCTGGGACAGTTTCATGACTTGAAACCTAACAAAGCAGGGTGCAAGGAGGTGCAACCCAAGTGTCAAATTCAACAAATGCGAGGCTTGGTTTTTTAAGATTTGGTTTGTTTGTGGAAAGGTCACTGACTATTTGACAAATTGGGTATCTCCTAAGTTCAGAACCACACAACTGAAATCCACCTCTGAGCACACATTTAGGACGTGATTTTATTGCAGCCGCTTTGGTGAAGATGTTGCTCTCAGTGTTAACTAGAGCTGAGATAAAATTTGTCTGGCTTTGTGGTCTGATTCAAAATTTGCTTGATTTAGACTGAACTCTCAGAGGGACTCAGCCTTTCTGTTATTTTCTTGCAACATGGTTAGTGCTTAATTACACAGCAACATTCCTGGCAGAAATCACATTGCGGTTTCAGCCCTTGTGCAGGCAGGTGCGAGGTCTGCAACTGCCGAAGAGCTGCAATCTCTTATACCAGGTCTGAGTACATAACTCACAGCAAACAAGGCCTAGTTAAAGATTGATAGGAAGAGTACAAAAGAGGGAAAGGTTCTTAAATAGAAAATGTTCAAGCATTTCTCTATCCAAAACCTTCTCTATATGAGAGCCAGGGCTGGGGTTTTATAATTATCTGCACTCTAGCAAGGTACTGCATTCAGGCATGCTTTTACTCTGTGGAAAACAGAGGGATAAAAATACATGTGTGTGTATGTACATATATAAAAAGTTGAGCTTATTAAGACACAAAGATCTGCCTTTTCCAGTGGGATTTATTTGAGTTCACCTTGTGAGTTTGGAGATATTTCCCAAAGGCTCAATTGGCATGATTCATGTTATAGAATTTCTAAGTAATGAACAACTTCTTTTTTTAACGGGGAAAAAAATGGTTGACCTGATTTACATATCTCTTGCAATACAGCAGCAGTACTAGCCAGAAACTGGAAGATCACCTTAGAGGTGCAAATTCTCTATTTAATAGAATTTTAAAATCTATTCTCTTGCTGCCTTTATTTTATTGTTTTCATTTGATTCAGAGGATAGTCAGGAGGTACTGAAAATGCAGGATAATACATATGCTATTTATATTGTTTGCTGTTCTTCCCCCCACATAACCATACCTACTTGGGCAAACTAGCTATCCGTGCATTGCAGCATTAATTTCAAACAAGACAAAAACAGGAGAGAGAGAAAATTGGTTCTAATTACTCAGTTACACATGCAACATTGGGTCCCATCAGATGCTATTTCTGGTGATGCAGCAAGGAGGAGGGAATAAAAATTGTTTCCCTTCTCTTCTTGGAGACAGAATTAGGCAGATGAGCCTTGCAGAGACAAGGGTTAGATTTTGTGTGAGATATTTTCCCCAGGAGCAGGGCACTGGCTAAAGCAGCATACACAGAGTTTTGGCACCCTGCTTCCCCTCTGCCCGCACATATGATCTGGCTGGCTTTGCAGGGCACGACTTGTATGCTGTTCTTTGCAAAAGTACGTGGCAGATCCAGCCTCCTCCTTCAACAGAACCATGTTTTAATCAAGATGTGTGGTACGAACGGAGCTGCTCTCATCAGAGCTCCCCAGTAACCCAGTGAAACAGGGCAGTGCTGTGGTGAGATGCACTCCCTGCAGCACAGTGAGGAAACCCTCGCCCAACACAGCTCCTGTGCTCAGTGCCTCACGCGAACGTTTGGGCTCAGTGTTAGCTCGTAAGGATAGTTAGGAGTATAAGGCAATAAAGCCATTCCTTCAGTTATTGAGATGATCTTGGTGAATGTGTTTGTTAACCATGCATTGGCTGCAGCTATGTGGCTGGATCCGTGTATAGCCCCATGCTTTTTGCTGTAATCCTCCTGCTTTCTAACTTGTGTGGCAAAAATACCCTGGGACTCCGCAGAAATAGTGTTTTCGTTCCCTTTTATTAAGGCTCCCAGCAACAAAGTAACAGGCTTTTAAACTTCCCTCCCCATAATTTTGTTTAGAAGCAATAAGACTTCACTGAAGGAGAAAGATGTTTCTACTGGTTTCAACAGGTTTTGATCAAATTCTCTCACAGCTGAGCATTTCTCCCACCATTCTGTAACAACTTAAATAGTCCCACTGGAGAAGAAACTTACTTTCTGGTGTCTTTTAAATCTTTCAGAACACTACTTCACAGATATGTTTATCCTGTGTATCAGTCTGAGTCAGAGGATTTCCCTCTGAGACATCCAGACATCTTGACATATAAATTGCTGGTCGTGTGCTGGACTACAAGGTGCTTCTGAAAATGAAAAGGGATGGAAAGGCAACACAAAAGTAGAGAGGAAGGAGCAATCACACAAAAAAAACAAGGTTTGCCTTAAGGAATAAAGGAAGGGAAAAAGAATTTCATAGAAATTAAAAACAGATGAGGAGAATGGAAAGAAAGCTGGTTGAATGAAGACTGAAAGACTGATGGCATTGAACTGCAGAACTTGCTGGAAGTTTTATTTAGTGATTCTGTCTGGTTCCATCTCAAAAGTATTATATTGCTTAAAAAATACAGTAAGATTTGTTGCAGAGACAAAAATTGTACCCTGAGTTTGAGGAAACCTTGAACCAAACAGAGCAATAGAGACCCTATCTAAAAGCATAGCAAGGAAAATTGAATTCAGAGGGGTTTCGCCACCTGCTTTTCTGTAGGTAACTGGTTAAAACAGGAGGTTTATCTGTGCAGCTAGTGCCTTAACACCTTCCCTTGCAGTGGGTACAAGATATTACACTCTCCAGAAAGTAGCAATCAATACAAAATGTGCAGCCATTATACTTTTTTTCTGCACTATGACAGCGGATAACTCCTAGAAAGCTGAAGTCCTGAAAAGGTTATTTAGGAAAGCAATTTTGAGGTGTGAGAATACAGCCTTACTATAAAGCAATTACGAGTTTGCATATGCAATGAAACTACTTCAGGATTAGCCATTTTTCTTAAGCTGTTAGACAGAAATAGAAAGACATTGCAAAATCCTAGACTATACTTTGAAATATATACGATCTATATTCTAGATAAAGAACTGGCTGAATGGCCAAGCCCAAAGAGTGCTGATGAATGGAGTTAAATCCAGCTGGCGGCCGGTCACGAGTGGTGTTCCCCAGGGCTCAGTTTTGGGTCTGGTCTTGTTTCACATCTTCATCAATGATGTGGATGAGGGGATTGAGTTCTCCTTCAGTAAGTTTGCAGATGACACCAAGATGGCTGGGAGTGTTGATCTGCTTGAGGGTAGGAAGGCTCTGCAGAGGGATCTGGACAGGCTGGAACGATGGGCTAAGGCCAACTGTATGAGTTTCAACAAGGCCAAGTGCCGGGACCTGCACTTTGGTCACAACAACCCCATACAACGCTACAGGCTTGGGGCGGAGTGGCTGGAAAGCTGCCCAGCGGAAAAGGACCTTGGGATGTTGGTTGACAGCCGGCTGAACATGAGCCAGCAGTGTGTCCAGGTGGCCAAGAAGGCCAAAGGCTTCCTGGCTTGTATCAGGAATAGTGTGGCCAGCAGGAGCAGGGAGGTGATGGTGGCCCTGCACTCGGCACTGGTGAGGCTGCACCTGGAGGACTGTGTTCATTTTTGTGCCCCTCACTACAAGAAGGACATTGAGGGGCTGGAGCGTGCCCAGAGAAGGGCAATGAGGCTGGTGGGGTGTCTAGAGAACAAGTCCTACGAAGAGCAGTGGAGGGAAATGGGGTTGTTTAGTCTGGAGAAGAGGAGGCTGAGGGGAGACCTTATCATTCTCTACAGCTACGTGAAAGGAGGTTGTAGTGAGGCAGGTGTTGGTCTTTTCTCCCAAATAACTAGTGATAGGATGAGAGGAAATAGCCTCAGGGCTGGATATTAGGAAAAACTTCTTTACTGAAAGAGTGGTCAGGCATTGGAACAGGCTGCCCAGGGAGGTGGTGGAGTCACCATCCCTGGAGGTGTTTAAAAAACATGTAGATGTGGCACTTCAGATACGGTTTAGCAGGCATGGTGGTGTTGGATGGATGGTTGGACTCAATGATCTTAGAGGTCTTTTCCAACCTATGATTCTATGAAATGTGCATGATTCAGTAAACAGCATTTTATGCATAAACATCAGGGTTGCATCTTGAAAAATTATACATTCCTTCTTTTCATGAGTGTCCATTAAGCACTATTATCTGTAAGATGCTTAGGAACATAAGGTCTTTATTAAAGCTGAAGAAATCTGAGCTTATCCTGAAAAAGCATGGATAAACTCAGATCACAGACTGTCCAAAAGTACATCCTTTCCAGAAGGGCGGTGGTGGTGGAGGGAGGTTAAAGTTAGTAGGGGGGACATTTTAAGTTCTAACTTTACTCTGTTGCTCTCTTCTTTTTGAAATCCAGCTGTTACAATTCTCCTAAATGCAGTGACACTTTGCATTTTAAGCATGCAAGAAAAAGTATCCTAATTCAGAGTTTAAACATTAAGGATACAAAAATTACATTAGCTTTTGTTGTCACACACTGTGCATGAAGTAACAGTGAATTTTGACTTTGCTTTCCTTCTAATATGCAACAACTGCTTATGGTAGACTGTTTTGGGTCTGAAGTTGGTCCTCTCACTCTGGAAGAAAGTTGAAATGGAGAGGACTTTACCTGTTACTGTCACCATCCTTTCCTTCTCCCATGTGACTGGAGCTCCCCTGGGGCTCTTCACTAACCCTGCCAAAGTCTCGGCTCACGGCTAGAGCCTCAGGCCCTGCTGCTACAGGCAGTAAATGCAATCAACGGGGTAGGACTAGCCAGAAAACAAGAAACCTGCTTCAGTTCTGGTGTTTTTATACTTCTCATCAGAGTGGAAAGTGAGACCACTCATACCATTTTTCTGTTTGTTATGGCAATATGAGAGACTTGTGTAGCACAGGGCAGCCAATAAACCAGGGGCTAGGACAGTGGCCTGAGATACGTGCCCCCTCTCTGCAGCCTCACAGGGAAATGTCAGTCTATACCCCAATAAACTTTGTCAACAAAATGGTGATAGTATAGACCTGTTCCTGTGAAAAGCATAATAAAAACCTTCATGACAAATTTGAGCCCAGGACCTGCGTGGTCTTCCAGTGCCTCTCTCCTGCATGAAGGAACATGTCCTGTACTCTTAACGCTGAACAATTGAATCAGAAATATTCCTGATTCAGCTTCAAAAGTACACCAGAGACTACACCTGGGGACTTCTTGGCACCCTCCTCTGCTGTCCACCCCTCTAGCCCTGGGAGACACAGACCCCCAGCAGAGCCCAGTGGAAGGGGATCAGTGCAGGGAAGCTGCTATTCCCTCTCCCTCTCCCTCAGTGTCATCTCTCACTTGCACCTTCTCAAGGTGCAGCCCCAGCCTTGCTGCCTTTTTTCTCCTCAGGTCTAGTCAGCTTCATTTAGATGCAAACTGTGTTTGGCCCAACAGCCATTTAAATACAGCTGTTACTGAAATAAACCATTGAGCCAAGTGTGCTTCAGTCCTCATCAGACTGAAATGATGGCATTGCTTGTAACATCTCTGCAACGGGGAGCGTCAGCTATGTTTTATAGCTATTAGAGAAAGGTGGATGCTCAGAACCCAGAAGACGTGCATTAATAAAACATAGCCACCTTGACATATTGCTTTCTGAGCTTGTCTTGGCTTACAGGGGAACTATGTAACATGTCTATTAGCAAAAGATTATTCTGTGGAAGAAGCATTTGAGCTCCTCTGACAAATAAAAAAAGCTAAGGACCAGCACCCTGCATAGCCCCTTTGTGAATAGAGTATGTTCATGCTGCAGCTGACCTAGTGGAAGACTTCCCCAAGCCTCTATTACTGCTCTTGTGCACAGCTGAGCCTCTTGCAATGTGACAGAAGAACTCGCAGACTTCTAGAAAGAGTGACAAAATGCAGGTAGGACTGTCTCAAGCCACTCAGATCATGTCAGGCATGTAATTAAGGAAGTATAAACATGAGGTTTAAAAACAGGAACTTAAAAAAGACAAAAGTGATTCAATTGGTTTTCACTAAAAAAAATAAATCCTTCCCCCCGCCATTTTTATTGGTATAGAGGAAGGCTATAAAACCAAATGTTGCAAGATATCCCAGTGGATCAATTGTTTTGGTTCTCCTGAAACTCCAGGCACACCACTGGGATGGGTACTTCACTGATGGTCCCCTGCGGTTTGTGAAATGCAAGGAAATTGGCAGATTTTCCTCAGGATTTATCTATTATTCTTTAAACTGTATAGAAATACATTTTCTTACATCCTGCTGGATTATTCTGTCCCTCTCTTACTAGCATTAACATAGTTTCATCCGTAAATCCTCAAGTATCAGAAAGGAACACACAGAAAATGAGCTGGTATTTTTCTAAACAAGGTATTGTTTATATTGCAGCCTCAGCATAGCAGGTGCTTTAAAGAAAAATACCAGGATACATTTTCAGTCTTGCAAAGTATAATGTCTAAGTAGGCTCATGTAGGATTATGGCTTTAAGGTTGCAAAATCTGCAACCAATCCACTCTTACAAGTAATGTTTAATCAGCACCTGCACTTTGAGTTGCCATATTTCTTTCTAATAATGATGGTTGGCTCTTGAAAAGACACTTAGTTGAGGTACTTGCGGTTTAAAGCTTTCTTGGTAATTATCAATCTGGAACATTTCTATTCCTTAATCTACTGAGGGCGATTTGTGTCTGAAAAATAACTTATTCATGTCTACATTTGCAAATGTTAAAGTAACAAGTGTAAACAGAATGCATCTGCACCTAATCACAACTATACATGAAGTGTTAAAGTACACAATTTCAACAGAAATTTGGAATGGGAACCCAAACAACTACAGAAACTCTGTTTTCTTGTAATGCTTCCCCCCCCCCCCAAAAAAAAAAAGGAATGTATATTCTTCAAAAGCCCATATTCTAGCAAGACTGATTTGAAAATACTTAGAACACGCAGATGAATTCGGTATAAAACTGAGCAGAAAAGCCTATCGTAGCTACCTCTATTTTTCTTCTTTGTTTCTTCTCCAGAGTGTTTTTGCAGATAGCACTTTTTTCTGTGTTCCAAGAGCTACACGCGACAGATGTTATTTGTCTGAATGGGGTCTATGAAAGACTCGTAAAATTCTTAAAACCACCCCACCCCAAATGTGCATACATCCCTGCTTATCAGCAAGTTTTAAGTGAAAATTCAAAATGTATCCTAGATTATGTTTAGTTACAAATGAAATTAGGGTAGCATGACTGTACACAATGATCCTTGGATTTTTACCACAAAGCCTACCTATTCTGTTCTTGCATCATAAATTACTTCAGTAGCAGTGATTTGGCCGAAACTACATGAAGATGTGTGAAGTCCACTGGCCGTTATCCATTTCCTGTAGAAAGATGTCATATGTATGCAAAATTTACATTCTTGAAAAGATGTGCTTGTTATGTGCAATGAGTACGTTAGCAGTAGTACACATTTGCACAATGCATGCTTAAAATTGTACTGCACTGAAAATCTACTTTTAGATTTTAGATCTCTTGGTTGTTTCATAAAACAATAAAACATTCTGTCTCTACCGGACTATTCTTTTTTTTATCATTTTTTCCCTGATCTAGCCTTAGCTGTTATAGGCAATCAATGTGATTGAAGCCCAAGTCTTTTCATTGACTTGTCTGGGCCATGGGTCAAGCCCAAATTTTGCAAGAAAAATTCTTATAGGATGTGGTACAGCATTAGATACTCCATCTCCTCATGGCTAAAAACTCAAACAGCTTCAGTGGGGACAGCTTCATCAGGAATCAGTGCTAGTTAGAGCTGTTAGTTTTTGTACATATTACACATATTTTTTATATTACAGTTATACTTAGTTGTAATTATTGCTATTGATAGGAAAGTTAGATACGTACTTTTTAAAAAAAAAAAACAGGAAAAATTGTTGTGGAAAATATTACAAATGGGCTAAAACTGTAGCATAATATTAAACGAATAAGAAAAACTGGATACATCTCAGGCTGCAGGTGGTGAATATCTGAGTTACTAAATCATTCTTCAGATTTCTAAAAGGTAAAAACTGAGACTACTAGGTGTAGCTGTTATGGGGCAGTTCTTTAGTCTCGTAGCTTCATTGTAAGAAATTTTGATCAAAAGTCAGTAAATAACCTTGCTGTGAAGAGGGAACTAATTACTTATAATTAGTGCAGTGCATGAAGTATAGCTCTAATTGATTTAAATAAGTCCATAATTTATGGAATAAATTATGGCCTTAATGGTCATAATTTCAATGTGTTACCATGAATCAGGAGAGAAAAACTTTAATTTCAAAATAAAATGAAAAATTCAGCTCATGAGATACTAAATTTTTTTCCTTGCTTGGTGACTCACTTTTCTTTTCCACATGTAACATTTCCTATATATTGTGTTACTTTGAATTTTCTTGACATTTTCTACATTTGAACAGGCTTACATTTTTTGGAAGCTATATATTAAGTCTGTTTCAAAGTGACACCAAGGATAATCTTCCCCTGAAAATCAAACAGAGCTTGAACTGAGCTCCTCGTGTGGACACATTTGAAAGCTTCAGAGTGGATTACCACAAGAGGATGGAGGTTCTTTCTGGTTGCTGAAGCTGTTGTGTTTTGCAGCTGCTGAAACTGGAGAAGCAGGACTGCCTGAGTGACTTCATCAGTTCTTGTGAAGCACAAACTGCAGCTCTAAAAGAAATATTGGACTAAGGTTTTCAAATGCCCATGTCACTTAAGAAGGCCTTCTGAAGGGATTGCAGCAGAGCTTGAGGAAAGCAGGGTACAAAACAGGGGCTGACTAAAGGGGCTTCTGAAATGGGGCATCATTGTCCTGAAGAATATCATATAAACTCATCATATTCAGGCAGGCACTTGCAGGAGGAAACAGACTATTTCTCTCAGGATGTGATTCTTGTCACCCTGATGTGAATGCAGCTTCTCCCCCTTTATTCAACAAAATTAGTATTTAACCCCATACGCACATTCTTTAGCATTATGATATTGGTTTCAGTAACTCAAGAAATAAGCTATTACAGCAAAACCCTGCTATTTAAACACTTGCTGAGTGGTGCAGATGTGGCTAAGCAGCAGTTCGGGTGTATTGTGTTGACACATCCTTTCTCCCTTTCATGTTTTGCGTAGTTATTTTGTGCCTACAAAATGCTGGTGCCTGCTGGGCATGACTCTGATGTCAGTATCACTGAAGTTTCTTGGGCTACCTCTAGTCACCGTCCCAGATAACTTACTTCCAACATACACTAAAGATTAGAAGTGAATTTGGTTTGTCGATTATTGTATTAAAAGATGCACTCGGTGTAGGAAGCATAGTGATCACAGAGATATCTCTAGTTATCATTTTCCCTAACATGCAAGTCTGGAACATTGCCAATGTGTACGCCACCTGGGGGTGGACAAGCCTCTAAAGACCTGGGTGCCCATAGATTAGCGAAAGTTTTATTGACATGAGTCACATAGAGAGCTTTGGGTTCTTTTCCCAAGGACAAGACACTTGACAGGGTGCTACATGATTTTAAAAAACAGAGACAACTTTAAAGACGGTAAGCCAGAATGCTACTCCTTGACAGGTTGTCATTTATTCAAATCAGCCCTGAGTGCCTTTCTGAGAGACGTGTTGCAGTCATGTAGAAGTTAACAGGCTCAGTTTTGAGGTAAGGGGATGAAATTCTGCTGCTTGTTTATGATGGAAGATAGGTGTGGATCCTTTAACGATCCGGCCTGGCCTGAAACTTTATGAAATTCTAAAGACAGTAATAAATCACACTGGAGATCTTGAACAAGGGGAGGGATGCTTCTATGAGGCAGGAAATCTTTCTTTCATAGTTGTGTATGTCACAACAAACTGGCTAACAGAATTATGTGCACGTGTGGTTTTTGCTAGGTGACAAAACAAGCATTGCTTCTAACTATGTATGTTTTCTGTGAGATACTGAACATTGAAAAATGGTCAAATTAAGAACCGCAATACATTTTCTATGTAAATGAAATGCTGTGTAGATGACACTTCTAGTGATTATAGCTCTCTACGTGACATATGTTTAATGATTTAGATTGGCTCCTGTTGAGAGGGATTTAATTTAAGGCACTTATGGCATTGGGCTCAAATTATTTGCGAGAGTTGATTGAAGCTTATGTTTTACCCTGCAGCTTGTATTCAGCTAAGGATCATCCGATGAGTACATTCCATTTATCTCTTCCAGGATCTAAACTGTGGGCTTTTGCCGTAGTTTCCTCTCACCATACATATCTTTTAACCCTCTTCCATCGCAAGCAGCCATTGTTGTAAAATCAAACGTGAGAACAAAACTGCTGAATTCTTGTATTTGATTCTTTAATTTATTTGTTAGGTCTGCAGTTCTTAAGGCCTCCCCAACTATTTTGCTTGGCAACAGGTTTTGAATGTCTAGTTACCATTAAAATTAGCAAGAACTGGTCATACAGCTCCTTAAGCTTTTAAAGTCTCCACTTCTCTGTCTATCTGTCTGTATCATTGGTCATCAATGAACTGGTCATTGTAGGAACCTGTGGATTCCGAAATGTCACCATCAAATTTGGTGGTAACTTAAACTTGATCTGAGGTATGAAGCTACCACTAACCTTCCGTGTGCATTGTGATATTATGTCCTCATGTTGATGAACTCTACTAAGTAGTGTTCTGCAGCCATACACTCTCCATAAAACATCTGCAGATGCACATGCACAGCTCCTGCTGGAATGACATGGGAGCTGAGTGCATAGCTTTCACTGAAGATGTCTGAGTGTGAAACTGTGCTTTTGATCCAAAATGTAAAGGTCTTCCATTAACTTTTTTGGCCTTTGGATTGGCCCCTCAACACTCACTGGTCTGGCCCTTATTAACAGTAATGATTGTTAAATCCAGGGGGAGGGTGGGGAAGACAGAGTGCAGATGAGAGCAAATAATCAAAATGAGTGTGTAATTTCCCTGTAGCACAATGCCATCTGGCTTAGAAAAGACTGAGGGCAACGGAAGCAATGGTTATTTCATTTGAATACTGGGTGGCTGATGGTGCTCCTCAGATTTGCCAGGTAGTTGGCTGTTCTGTGCTGGTTTCTAGGAGCTCTGTGAAGGAGTGGGTTACTCTTCAAAGATTATATTAGTGAAGGCTCTCCAAACGTCCAAAGAGGAGTGTGGGTGATTGTGCATGTTAATTAGTCCCTTCATGCATGGGGGGAAAAATTCCAGCTGTTGGCCACTTGTATTCAAAGAACCTGGGAGCGGTTGTGGTACAGTGGTGGCACTGGGGGATAGAGCAACATAGCAACTCAAACTGCTCCACTGCATAGTCTTGACCAAATAAAGACCACAAAGCTTGAAGAACTTTGCGTCTAAAACATGTTGTTTGTTCCACTGACACTTGTTCTTACAAAACCCAGTCCAAAAAGAGAAGACTTGCACTCCTTACTGGCCTAGAAACATTCTGAAATCACTCTGTTTCCTCAGGGGTAAGTGGACTAGTTTAAGCCCCATGCATCATACAAACCCTCTGCAGCCAGTGTGAAGGGCTGGCATTAGCCCATTGCAGAGAAATGTAACTCCCCTCACTAGAGCCACCGCTGCAATCTGAGTCCATGTACCAATAAATGCTTTGAGATTCCATTGACTCAGAACTAGGATGTACCCTCTGCTGACTTCACACTAAATACACACGTCTTCTGGGCATGCTATGTTTCTTACAGGCAGTGCAGGTATGCCCAGCGAAAGCAAGTGTAAAATATAGGTTGAACGCTCAGTGAAAACTTAACTGAAAGCCTGTGATTTAAAAGAGTATTAAATAGAAATCAGCTAAATATGTTTGAGAGGACAGCAAACACTAAGCATTTTTAAGTAAAAGAGTTACAATTGTTTGCAGACATTGCATGTGAAATTTTGCACTTTTCAGTGTGTGGTTATCTTGTAAACCTTCATTTTGATTTCTCTTTCCCACCTAAAGATTATTACATTTCCCTTCTAAACACTATAGAGTATTTCCTGGGACCTTTGAGCCCTTTGACTTGAGCACCTTTGACCTCGTATTCACTGTAGCAAATACAATATTTCAATTAAATTGTTTCAGACAGTTCAACTACAGCCTATAGCTTTATGGTATTAAGTACCAATTAAAAGAAATGCAAGTTATCATATTATGGCAGCTCCTGGACTGTCGCTGGTGGAAGCATTCCTTCAGAGGAGTTTGGAGCCACCTCTTTCGGCGTTGCACTGCTCAGTCCTGGTACTGGAGAAGTAACTTGCAATTCTAGGGATAACCACTGGATTTCAACGCACATCAAGAAAAGGGGAGTCTCAGGAAATAATACTGGAAATTGGTATAACTGATGTGTCAATTGCATAGAAATAGAGAGTGTATAATAAATTATTCCATTACAATAAAAAGATATCTTTCTCAGATCATTCTGCTGAATACGTAAACCATTGTCACACTAGCCTCCAGGAAATTATTAAAAATTTATGCAAATCAGATCCCATTGATACTGGAGTTCTGACTTTTGACTTGCCTAAATGTAGAGCTCAGCTGCAAACTGGGGTCTGAGCACAGATGTGGACTGAAAATAAGATATAAAGCCATGGTATATCTCTTCTGTTACAAAAATTCTTTTTTTTTATCATTTCTCCTCTTCAGATTGTTTGCTGCATGAAGGACACAATGCACAAAATTGTCATGTCAGGAATTCAGTTGCATTGGTTGTTCTTTCAGATAGCACATGCATTGTCTCTAATCATGCGATATTCTACTTTTTAATCTGTGCCTTCATATGGATAATCCTGCCAAAAATAATACCAGTTGATCTTGACAGGATTTCAACATGTGGTTTTAGTGTGCCAAGAAACGATTTCTTAAATTTGCGCTTCATGAACTCTGACAGATGGTTTTTCTCTATCATGGCTAAATTTTTGTCGTATACTTTCTTTTGTGAGCAGAGGTACACTGAAGGTTTGCATTCTAGAAAAGGCAGTAAAAATGTACGATTAGGCATTTAGAAATCATTTTTATTCAATAAAGCTTCAGCAGTAAGCTGAATAAGCTTATGAATATACGAAAATGTTGTTTGTCCTTGCTCAATTTCATTCAACGTGTGAGAATTTGCAAAAATGAAAAGCAGAATAAAATAGAAGAAAACTAAAAATAAAAAGGTTGTCGCAAATTTTCTGACTGAGAAATTCCTGTGTCCTTAATATCTGGTTTATTTTTTTTCAAGTGTTAACTGATTAGCTTATTAAAGCATAATGTCGATCTTTTCAAAGGTGCGTATATCTTTAAAATCTTCTTCTTTGGTAACTAGACACTTTTTAAATAGCAAATGAGCCCAGATGGCATGTGTTCAAGAAGTCTGGGGGGAAAAAACAGCAGAAAAGCAAAGTAGCTGAGCTGCTAACAAAATATGCAGTTTCTCATTAGTGTAGGAATCATTACCAGAGGACTCAGAGGTAGCAAACATTGTTGTACTGGTTTTTAGAAAAAGGTGCTTGGGACTGCTTTGAGCATTACTAGCAAATTTACTACCCAGAAGATCGATTGAACAGATAAATTACAATATGGAATTTATAAAATGGTTTATGAAAATAACCTGAATTATGTCTATTTAATGATTAATTTAAAAATTAAACTAATTACATTAACTCTTGCTATTCAGAAAGGGCACCTCAAAGTTACTGTGAATACTGTCTTGAAAATATTGGTGCAGCATGCAGCAAAAGTCAGAAAGGCAAATAGCAGCAAGAGTTTTAGAGAACCACTACAGACTAGAACAGAAAACCTTCTCATAGCATGGCATGAATTCACGCTACGGCCCTTATCTTTTTAGATTGAGAAAAACAGTGACAGATGCCTCTGGCTGCTGTGGTATCCAGAGCCCGACTTTGTGCATTGTTACCAGAGAGCAACCCCGTTTTGACTTGGAGCAGCAGCAGCCAGCCCTGCAGCCCTGCTTGGCACCACACGGTGCCCTTCCGCAGGACACCCGCTCCCGCTGCCGGGGCAGACCCAGGACGAGAGCAGCAGCACTCCTGCTCCTTAGCGGGGACACCAGCTTCCCTTAGCACGGAGTTTTGTAGCCCCATGTTTCAGGACACCAGCTCCAACCTAATGGCTTTCCCGTTACCCATATGCAGAAGACACATGAAGCACCTGGTGCCATGGTGCTCGCTGGTGCACGCACCTCGCCTTCACCAGAGGTGTACGGCATGTGCAGCCCCCATGCAGCAAGCTCTGCTCTTGGCAGCAAGAAATCATAGAATCACAGAATCACAGAATGGGCTGGGTTGGAACAGACCTTAAAGATCATCTGGTTCCAACACCTCTGCCATGGGCAGGGACACCTTCCACTAGATCAGGTTGCTCAAAGCCCCATCCAACCCAGCCTTGAACACTTCCAGGGAGGGGGCAGCCACAGCTTCTCTGGGCAACCTGTGCCAGTGCCTCAACACCCTCATTGTAAAGAATTTCTATCTAATCTAAATTTGCCTTCTTTCAGTTTAAAACTGTTACCCCTTATCCTATCACTAGACTCCTTGATATAGAGTCCCTCCCCATCTTTCCTACAAGCCCCCTTCAGGTACTGGAAGGCTGATATAAGGTCTCCCTGCAGCCTTCTTGTCTCCAGGCTGAACAACCCCAACCCTCTCAGCCTGTCCTCGTAGGAGAGGTGCTCCAGCCCTCTGACCATTTTTGTGGCCTCTGGACCCTCTCCAACAGGTCCATGTCTCTCCTGTGCTGAGGGCTCCAGAGTTGGACGCAGGACTCCAGGTGGGGTCTCACCAGAGCAGAGCAGAGGGGCAGAATCACCTCCCTTGCCCTGCTGGCCATGCTGCTTTGGATGCAGCCCAGGATATGGTTGGCCTTCTGAGCTGCAAGCACACATTGCCAGCTCATATTTAGTTTTTCATCCACCAATATCTCCAAATGAAATTTTCTCCTGGCAGAGAGTCCCTCTGTGTGCTTCTCAAACAGACAACAAACCCTCACTTGGTTTTGAAAACTGGGTCTTACTATGTTGGAGGTTGCTTTTATTCTGCCCCAGATTCCTGCCACTGGAGGAAGATGTGGGTGGGAAGAATCAGGGAGGAGCACTTGGCTGAGCCTGTCATGGCACCAGCTCCAGCTCTGTATCATCTGCCAGGCTCAGGGGCTGTGGTAACTCCTGCCTGCTGGTGACAGCCAGGAGCAGGTTGGCTGCCAGCTGCAGAGGTGCTGCAGCCTCACCCCTACCACCATGCTTTCCACCAAAGGCAGCAGGAAAGGGAAAACAGGGAAAAAAAGATTAAAAAGGAAGAGGGAGAGGAAAAGGGAGAGGAAGAGGAAGACGAAGACAAGGACGAAGAGGGAGAAAAGGGGAAGGGGGAACAGGAAAAGAAAAGGGAAAGCAAAAGAAAAAAGCGCCAGGAAAAGGAGCAGCCTTGCAAATCACTGCATTAGCTGTAGGCCAGCTGTGTGCCCAGGGAGGCGCCTGGATGGGTTTCCCTCTAAAGCAATGCGTGAGGAGGAGACAGCATACCAAGTGACTGGGTGTCCTCAGGAGTCTTCTCCTGAGGAGGACAAAGCTTCATGATACCTCTTTCCCATTTTTTGGGTGTAAATGTATCACACTAAGAGTTCTTATTACTGCAAAAGCCTCCTCTTGAAAGCTGTGTCTGGAATCCACACGTTTAATCATATCCATCTCACTAGGATGTGAGATAACCTATTTCTCCTTGCCTAATATGGCAAATGCTTTCTTTCAGCAGTGCTCTCTTTTAACTCTTCTGTGTGCAGCTGACGAATGAACAGCTTCCTTGTTTAAGACATTTTTTGGCAATTAAAAAAAACCACAGAAATTAATCTCTTTCTCCAAAAGTCCCATGTAGTGTTTGTAAATGTTTTTGTCTGAAGATTGTGCATTTTTAACGAAACATTTAAAAATCAATTTCGTTATGTTTTTGTCTTGTAAGGAATCCTGCCATATGCCCTACATAAAGCCAAATGAATTTAGGAAATGGTGACATGAATTTTACTTTAATTACTCTATGACATTCATCAAATTCAAAATTCAAAATCAGATTTTTGCACAAATGCAATGCCAACACAAATTAATTCTCTTTTTTTCTCTTTTATTCACTGCAAATGGAAAGATGTGAGAACTGTCTGAAAAATGGCGGGATACTCTTCTCATGTTATCAGATTTAATTCTTAGTAAGACAAGACAGATAACATATTTATAAATTACTTGCAATATAAGCCTGAATGACACATTATACAGCAGTCATGGTTGAAGTCCTGGCTCATGGAGGTTTTGGTATTGATATCCAAATGAGTAAAAATTTCATACATGGTTTCTGAAGAAATGTTTTCTTTGTCTCTCATTATGCTAAGACTTGTGTGTCTAAACTTACGCACAGGATTACTCCTACTGAGCTCAATGGGACTAAAGTTAAAACTAAGGCAGTGCATACTTCTTTGCATGGTAGGTGTTGCAAAGCTAAAATATTCTCATCTTGGTAGAAGAGATTTCATGCAGATGGATGCACAGCATGGGTCTCCAAACCTCGGAAGTTGTATGTGTGTGTAAAATCAGCTACTTTTTTTCTAGACAGAGGAAGGAGAGTTTTCTCACTTTTTTCAGGTCAGTGCCTGAGAAAATCTTTATAAAGGTTTGTTACAAGAGCCTGATGAGGCTCCCAGTTCAATGGAAATAGCAATTTGTCTTAAACACTGAGCGTTCAGAAAGTTAGACCTAACTACAGTCTCACTGCAGGAGATGATACTTCGAAGAGCACCGACTGTAGACTTGAGATTGGGAAGGAGATTGCTAAACGAAACAGTTATTTCATTCCAAATAGAAAAAGAGAACCAGAAAGAGACAAGAAGAGGTTTGGAGTTACTATGCTATAGGTATCTCAAATAAAGATGATAACTGAGCAAGAAGGGTTGCAAATACACCTAAAACCACAGTCACAGGTTTGACTGGAGACGGTCCTCTTGGACATGCATGTGAAATTCAATTTATGCTCTACACTTTGCCCAGAGTCTCAGTTTGGGGTCACTGCTGTCCGGAAGAAAATGCTCAGAGGCTGGACATTTGCTTGGTTGTTTTCTTCCATTTATAAATTATAGCAAAGCTTTTGGCATTGTAAGCCATTTTCTTTTAAATTTTTGACTGTGCATGTTCTCTTGATGCCTCAATAATCAAAGGGCCCTTCTACAAAATAGGACCTCATTTCACTAAAGAAGGCGGCTGCTTTGACAGAAGTTTACAGTCCCCATTCAGATCTTTAAAAAGCAAACACAAGCAGAGCGCTAAGGAAGCAGGTTTACACTGAGGTAAACCATGGGGGGCTTTTAAGAGGTGTGGCACCTTTCTGTGGATTCACTGCGCTTCTTGCTGTGCCTGCAGGGCAACACTGCTGGGAATGCAGGCAGGGGCTCAGCCTCCTCGAGGGTCTCGTATTTTTCATATGTATAACTTCACATTACAGCAGCATTACAGTTATTTGCCAAAAAAGGTTTTTCCAGGTTTCCCACCTTTTGAATATTGTTGATGCAGATTCACAGCGAAGAGGAAAATGACATGGAGAAACTACTGTTTCTGCTTTTTGTTTCAAACACAGCACAGCCTGGGTTTGCTTTGATGTCCTGTTAGTGAGACTGCTTTCTCCCCTTAGCGCATGAAATTATGTTATCTGCACTAGGAAAAAAAAAACCAAAAAAATAAACCCACAACAAAACAAAGAAAGAAGGTACAGATAGGTCTGGATGAACTCAATTTCATGGAGATATGAAGCTGAGAGACACAGTAAAGGCCTGCTTCCTTAGCTCCATTAGGTTTTTGCTCAGTTTGCTGCTCTGCAGAGATGGCCAGAAGCCGGGCACCATACCAGCTCTGGCTCCCAGCCGCAGCAGGCACACAGCAGCATGCATGCCAGCCCGGCAGCACCCCACCGACACTGCTCTGTGGCACCTGGTCCCAGAGCCCAGCTTTGTGGCATTAGCGCAGGTTGTGCTTGCTGCACCGTACTGCACCGCAGGGCACAAATATGTCTTTATGTGGTGATCCAAAGTCATGCAGGTGGACAGCCCTGACCCCTTGTTTTGAGTTTTAAGTTAAAACGCCTTTTCCACTACCCTTTTCTTGCCACTCGTGTGTCCTTCTCCCTGTGCATGCACATCTGCTCGGCTCAGAGGGTGGCTGGTTCATCCCGCACAGCATGCTCTTCCTAAGCAGAGCATGCTCGTGTTTAGGCTTCCTACCCAAATAGCGAAGGGAGATCATTCAACAGCCTGGAGAACTAACTGAATGGCATTTCTGGCAGAAGCCTTCCTCTGTGCCTGACCTCCCACTCCTCCTCTGAACTGTCTTCAAAGCTAGAGAGGTCACTGCAGTTGGAAATGCCCCTGGGAGCTTCCCCTGCAAATACTGCATGTCAAGAGTGAGCAAAACACGGGAAAGCTCTGCCAGCTCCCCACAGGGCAATGGCCACCATGTGCCCTGGGGGTCTTCAGCTTCCTTCCCAGGGGCCGGAGCCCCCCTTGCAGGGTGCAAGCACTGGCACTTTGGGATATGGTTTAGTAGGCATGGTGGTGTTGGGTTGACGGTTGGACTTGATGATCTCAGAGGTCTTTTCCAACCTATGATATGATTCTATGATTCTAAGCCTGCAGCTGGGCTAGCTGGTGGCAGGGCACTGCCTGCTCCTGCTGTACCCAGCAACTGTATCCTGTCCAGATGGGCCTTGTGAAGCTCCCCATCAGCTGACAGCATATGGGTCTGAAAAGCTCCTCAGCCGGTGTGGTGAAAATGGGCTGTGTCTTGGAGGGCAGGGGAGAGGGCAGCATAGCTGGGATTTAAAAGGATGCACAAAAACCTTAACAAATTGAGATACCACTCCATGCAATTTACCACAATTGAAAATAAACAAACAAACCTAATCTCTTGGTGACGGAGCAACTGCCAGTCATTCACAGACATAAAAAAGAGACAAACCAGTCTGTGGGGCTGACTGCCAAACTGTGACCATCTTGCTGATAGATGACGCTGTATCCATTTGTCCTGCCTCTTCATCTGGTTTTGCTGCCTCTAGAGTCGCGTGAAAGCTTTCAGAAATGCACAGGGCACAGAATGCTGCAAGCGTTAGCACTGGGTGAGGGATGAAGAAGTGCTGTCTTCCTCAGCCCTTACCGGGGAAGAGCTCTGCTGGTGCCACTTTAAGCCCCTGTCTGCCCAGCACCCAATGCCATATGTGTTGTAACAAGGTACAGTAAATGGGCGAGCAATATAATATCTGTCAGTATAAATTCACACAGCTGTGCCAATTCCACCAGCATACCATTTGCTGTCGTACCCTTTGCACATGCTGCATGAAACCAAGACTTTTTAGGTTCTCTCTGAGGGCAAGAAGACTCGAACAAGCCCGCTGTCCATCTGTCAGTCATTTCCATCTGTCCTCGCAAATAAGCAGCAGCTTTCCCAAAGCCAATTCCTCTCCCGTGGATTTTGTCAGGAGCAGCCGGCGGCGAGAGAAAAGCAGCAGCCCCATGGCAAGCAGGGCCAGGCAGGACCCGGCAGGGCAGGCAGGGCAGGCAGAGCCGAGCGCCAGGAGCACGGGCAGGCAGGGCAGGCAGGGCAGGCAGGGCAGGCAGGGCAGGCAGGGCAGGCAGACCCGAGCGCCAGGAGCATGGGCAGGCAGGGCAGGCAGGCCCTGGTGCTGAAGATGGCTGCCCACGTCTCGGCCCGGCCCAGCCCAGCCCGCTGGCAGCCCTGCCGGAGCAGAGGACATTGAGGTGGGCAGTGAGGGAAAGGAGGGCTTTGAGAGAAATCTGTTGCCTGGCAGCCGGGTTTCAGAAGCCTGCAGGAACCTGCAGATAGCCAGGTTTCTGCTCGCGGGACATTGCTTGGGAGGACATCTACGAAAAGCACTCAGTGGCTCACCACTGTGCCTGGGCAAGGCTTTTTGCTCCTGTGGGCCAGTGGCAAAGCTTGGCTAGCGGCTGTGTGGCTCCACCCATACCGACAAGCATATTTTTGGTGTTTTCTTCTGCTCTTTTAAGGACCATTCTCTGCTAGTTTTTCTTAATAACCCTTTGACATCGCTGTTTTAATAAAATTATCTCACGTTCTGAAACATTTGGATAATGAACTGAGTAATAGAGCTGTCAGCTCTCTGCTACTCAGCTGACCAGCCGTCACACTAAGGACTGTCTTTTGCCATTGGTAGATGTTGGTTTTTGATATTTAATTCCCTTATTTCATCAAAAGACTTTCTCTGAAAAGAGTATTTGAATCATGCATGTGTTGGAGGCGGTTTCTTCTATCTAGATCACCTCCTAGGAGCAACTGGGGTTTCTTGATTAAAGACTTTTTTTTAAAAAGTAAGTTTTTCTTCTTTTGGGGATTTTTTGTTATGAAAGCCATTCCTTTGCATTATTCAGACCTGATGATAATTAACTGTAGAATTTCCACATCCAGAATAGTCCAACTCATGCAAAATTTCCCTTGTACTGAAACGATTTACAGACACAGTGCACCACACACAGAGGTCCCCTCGCCCCTTCCTGCGACAATTTGTGGGTGGGCTCAGGGCAGCAGGAAGCCTTTTGAGTCTAGCAGATGTTAACAGGTAGTAGCAGCTGATTGCTGATGTCCTATGATAACCATCTCAGAGTATTTATTCCACAAAATGGGTAAAATCATTCAAAGTTTATAGATGAGACATGGAAGAATGACTTTTTAAAAAGTCACAGAAAAAGGCCTTAGGTACTGTATTGAGCATGGTGGGAGAAGTTAACAGCATGCGGGAATCTGGCAAGTCTTCAACAGGCTTTGCTAAGGTAGACACAAAGTTTGATACTTCTGTCTTCTTAATTTTAAATATTAGAAGTCATCCTTAAGCTCCAGTAAGCACCAAGGCATGCAGAAGGACAAGCTCTGCTCTATGGGAGAATGTTTACTGCAGGGAATAGAACAGTTTCATGAAAATAGAGCCATTTTCATGAAAACCTGTAGGTTTGATTATAAGAATTATATTGAAGTTAAAACTTGCTGCAAAGCAGCATTCAGAAATTATCCTAAGAAGATTGTTTTTGCATTCTCCTCAAGCAAACTAGACAGAAAAGGAGAGTAAAATCAGTCTCACTTATGAGGAGCAGAGCTACATTTCAGACTCAGCTATAAATATAAAACTGTGTATTCTTAAATGTTCCAGGATTTGCTAGTTGCTTATTCAACAACCAGCAGCATATTTGAGAGAAGCATTTGAAACAACAAGGGAATCAGTCACTCAAGGCTTTGCATTCTCTCTAGCTGGGACTGCGGGATCCAAACTGAATAATCCTCATGCAAAAAGACGGCGAGTCCCGCTACAGTACTGCTGGGACGCTGCATCAGCTCCTCAGCCCCTGTGTCAGAGGGTTGAGGTTCCACAAGGCTTGCGGCAGGTGGATGAAGACTCGGCTCACATCTGGTGGACCTAAGCAGGCCAGTGCTTAGCTGGCCTGTCGTGGCTGTGGGTACACAACGGCCACAGCTACCACTCTTGCCTGTGGGCTAGTATGGTGGTATGTGGGAGGGAGGCATCTAACCTTCGTCCTTGGAGGTTTTCAACAGCTGCCAGGAGACAAACCTTGAGCAGCCTGGTCTGATCCCAGAGCCGGCCTTGCTTGGGCCAGGAGGTTAGACTGGAGACCTCCAGAGGTGCCTTCCAGTCTTAATTATGCTCTTGTCCTATGTACAGCTGGATAGCTTCTCTGGAAGAGAAGCTAGCCAGCACAGTTTGGGAAAGTGGCCTTTAGTTGAACTAAGGCTGATGATGTCCCCTTCCAGTGTATTGCATAAGCCCTTTTCCCATTTTTGCATGCATGCACATCCTTCTGCACTACTTTGGTGGCACAAAGCAAATACAGTGCTGGTTTGATTTATCTGTTAATACGAGAACATTTATACCAAACTTTGGCTGGTCTGTGCTGTGAATCTGTCTCTGCAATTCCCTGCAGTATCCAGCATCTCATCTGCATGACTGGTAGCAAGGAGTAAACAGAAAGAGCAGAATCGTTTCTGCAGATTAGTTGCTTGCAAATGTGTTCTTCAAGGTTCTGTCTCAGTGCACAGTTCAGTTCTGAAAAGGGAATATGTATTTTACATATCTTATTTATTCCATCTTTTTCTTTTGCATTGTGGCTAGCTTCTGTTTTTCACAAAGGCTGGTATTCCCATTTATAATATCAGGAAGGATGCAGAAATGTGGGCAGAACTACAGTGACTCATTTCCATTTACAAATTCAAATATTGACCTCCATATTTGTCTGTTCCAGTTATTTGCATTGCATTTTTGAAGATAAACTGTGAGCTTTGAATCTAAGTGGATGTTGCCACCTTCACACTATAAGGAAGAAAAAATCTTTGGATTTTTTGGATAGTTTTGGATAGCTCCTGCCTATGACAAGTAACTACAAAAGGCAGAAGTACCTGGCAGGTAATTCACTATAACATCTCCTGGAAGAATAGCTGATATTTGCCTCTAGCATATTATCTTTTCTCAGGAGACCGTTGTTTTTGTTGTTGTGCACAGTTATAGAGGTTAAAGAAAATCGTGTCAAATAGCATAACATACAAGACTTAACAGTTGCTTTTGTTTCAGGACAGGTAACAACAAAAAAGTAGCAAACCAGAATGGACAGTGCTGCCTTGTAACGCCAGGCCCTTTAAACACCACACTGTAAAGTACTTAACAGCAAGTAATTTGTAGTTTACATGTGGATATTCTCACTATTTGAACAAATGCTTCTTTTCAGCTTGCGACAGGTGATCAGAAGCCACATGAGCCCTTGCCCTGGGTGTGCTGAAGTGATCTGTGCTTTGATGCTGGTTTGAGCATCAGCACACTGACGCCTCCCTGCCCTCCTCCCTGGGTAAGGAGGAGGGCAGGGAGGCATTAGCTTCATGGGAGTGTGAAGGTAACCTGCTAGACCAGTCATCAATGAAAAGTTTATGAGTACTTGGGGTAAGCTGCAGGCACTGCTCTGACTTGGAGGAGAAAAAGCAAGCAGCTCTATATGTGGAATTACTGTCTCTGGGTTTTGTTTCTGTAAGGATGAGTGTCGTGGCTGTTGAGATACAGATCGACTGTGCATGCAACTGCATGCATAAGGCAGGCTTGCCTTGCTGTGCCATGGAATGGTGAGATAAAAATTATGCTATTGCTAAACCAAGCTTTTATAGCAACAAACTGTCCCAGATCATCTCCGATGGTGCATCTGCATACTGCAAACAGCCTGCCCAGACTCAGGCTCATTGTACATGTTCCAGAAGCCTTCCAAGGTCTTATCCTTCTGTCCTACATAAAACTGTTCACAGCTAGTTCATGTCTATTCGTGGCTAATTCCCCATTATGTATTAAAGCATTGCCAATACCCAGCAGTTTGTGTTCCACCTACAATTGCTCGTAAATATTGATGACTGAAACTCATTATGATTAAACTACTTAAAATTGCCGGGTAGCTATCTGTCCTGGTACTGTGCGCTTATGTAAAGAATTTTCTCTGTTATTAGTAAGCCACTGTATCTGAAATCCCACCATATATGACTGACAAAAGTAACGGTGAAACTGAAGCTGTATGTGCTCTCAAGGGAGTTGTTTTAGGCACAAAGCAGGAACTAACCTTCAATAATGTTTATGCATGTCATCCGTTATTACAATAGTTAAACGCTATGGATATCCAGTGCCAGAGAAAAGCAGTCTTAGGGGACTTGGTGTGGCTTTGATACAAATAGGAAAGCGTCCCTTTGCCTCTTTAGTGTTAAAATTGCTTTTACACCCTGACTAAGTTGGCCTATATTAACCAATATGCCAGATGGATACAGGAAATGCCTTAGATTTTATGATGCTTTACAACTTACAAATTACCCAGACCCATTTGCTATAAATTATTCAAGATATTAAGGCCCCAATTTTCAGAATTAGCCTCCATTTCTGCGCCTGCAAATAATCACTGGTACAATTTATAACAAAGAGATGCAAGGGCATTTTTTGATATGTAGACCTCTGCCTACCTGATTATCCCACAAAAAGATGGCTATGTGCTACAAAATGTTCCCACAGTAGTCTGTCTCTGGCAAATTGCTTCCATGAAATTGGAGTCCGAATTGAAGTCCTCTCAAAAACCCTGAAGTTAAAAAGTAATTATACGATTACAGCATATCTTTGTGGATCACAGCTTTAAAAATCTTTAGAATCTTTCTTTAAATCTGTGCTTTATTTTTATCAGCATTTCCCTAGGGTCTGCTGCACTGGCAAACTTACGGTCCATCACCTAAAAATGTCAGTGTGATGCCTTTGGTACACATAAGAAAGATAGATATTCCTTAATATTTTTACAAAAATTATTTTCATGTTTCATATTTGGATTTATGAAGTGTAATATATGTGTATTATGTAATTTTTTTGTAAGTAGTAGACTTACAAAAACTAAATAGGGAATATCAGTAAGTAAAAACAAAAAAAAAAAAAGAAAAAAGGAATGGTATATAAGGAGGCAAAGCATCAGGGATTTTTATAAGGCTTTACTTCCACTCTTCTCCATGGGCTTGAGACAGCTTGCACGTAAATATTGAGAGTATTAGGGTGAAGAGATTATTTAGATTAATTCCAAATTTCTGCTTCCAGTGAGCCATTGCTAAAGCAGTGTGCCCTCTGGAAGTAGTAGGTATGTGGATGCGAGCAGCTGAACTGAGATGTTGCAGTTAGACTTTGCTGTGTGGTGGAACAGTTGATGAACTAATAAACCTAAGAGTTTTATATAGAAAAATTTGTAAGTAGTTTTTACTATCTGTTACTATCCTAGCGTGTTATCTCTCCCTTCAGCTGGTTATAAAAAGTGTGTAGTTTCTTGATTTTTGTTACAGAAGACCACAGCTGCAACTATGAGTTCAGGTCAGATTTCTAACGATTTTGGCGAGGAAATTTTTCCATCTAGAACGGGAGATTAAGTATCTGTGAAAGTGTATTGGGTGTGGCTGAGTTGGAGTTAATTTTTCCCACAGCAGCCCTCACAGTGCTGTGCTTTGTATTGATAGCTAGAAAGGTGTTGATAGCACACCGGTGTTTTGGCTACTGCTGAGCAGTGGTCGCACAGCATCAAGGCTGTCTCTCCAGCATCCTCCCACTCACCAGTAGGCTGGGGGTGGGCAAGATCTTGGGAGTGGACATGACCAGGGCAGCTGACCCAAGCTGACTGAAGCAATATTCTGTACCATATGACATCTGCTCAGCAATAAAAGCTAAGAGAACATGAGAAGGAGGGGGAGCATTTGTTATTATGACATTTGCCTTCTGGAGCAACTGCTACGTATACTGAAGCCCTACTTTGTGGGAAGTGCCTGGACATCACCTGCTGATGGGAAGCAGAGAATAAATATTTTGTTTTCCTTTGCTTCCGTGCATCACCTTCATTTTTGCTTTATTAAACTGCCTTTATCTTGACTCATGAGAGTTTTTCCATCTTATTTTCTACCCCTGCTGTCCCGCTCAGGAGGGGAGTGATAGAGCAGCTTAGTGGTCACCTGGCATCCAGCCAAGGTCAACTCATCACAGTCTTTCTTGGTGCCCAACGTGGGCCTTGTGAACCCATGGAGAGAGGAGCCCATGCTGGAGCAGGATTGCTGGCAGGACTTGGGACCCCGTGGGGGACCCACACTGGAGCATTCTGTTGCTGAAGAACTGCACCCCATGGGAAGGACCCACGCTGGAACAGTTCATGAAGAACTGCAGCCCGTGGGAAGGACTCTTGGAGAAGTCCATGGAGGACTGTCTCCTGTGGGAGGGACCCCACACTGGAGCAGGGACAGAGTGTGAGAAGCCCTCCTCCTAAGGAGGAAGGAGCCGCAGAAACAATGTGTGATGACCTGACCGCAACCACCATTCCCCATTCCCCCCTGTGCCGCTTAGGGGGAGGAGGCAGAGAAAATCAGGAATGAAGTTGAGTCCAGGAAGAAAGGAGGGTTGGGGGAAGGCATTTTAAGATTTAGCTTTTGTTTCTTATTATCCTACTCTGGTTTGATTGGTAATAAATGAAACTAATTTCCACAAGTTGAGCCTGTTTTGCCTGTGATGGTAATCGGTGAGTGATCTCTCCCTGTCCTTGTCTCGACCCGTGAACCTTTCATTATATTTTCTCTCCCCTGTCCAGCTGAGGAGGGGGAGTGACAGAGTGGCTTTGGTGGACACCTGGCTTCCAGCCAGGGTCAACCCATCACAGAGAGTGGCTAATTCTACCCTGGCAGCCACAGCACAGACCCAAGCAGCACAAAGTCCAGGAGTCTGGTGTATTCCTCTGAAATGCCATCTGAAGCCAGTCTTAGTGAAAAATGTTCCTCTGTGCTAGTGAAAAAACATCAGTTTGACAGAGATTTTAATAGATCATAGCACCGGGGAAAGTCGGGGGTAGAAAAACACTCAGCATGTCCAGTAGCCCACAGACTCTCACTCACCAGGAGAGTGAGGCTCCAACATCTTAGGCAGATGGAGCAGGACCTCCAGTCTGGGTCTTCCCCCTCCTAGTAAATGCTCCTACTGATGCCAGTTCTGTCATAAAGTTTCATAAGGACAAGTTTTGTCAAGAACTTATGAAACAGAACATTTATCACTGCCCCCAAAATTATGGCCAGTTGGCAATTCAAGAAATGACAAGGGTCAGTTTTCTTGGTCAAGACTCATTGGAGCAGGGCTATTCCCAGTTCTGCTCATTGATATGTCCTTCATATTTGGTTGGTTTTGGCAGTAGGAAAAGGATATTTCACAGCAGGCTGTATTTGCAACCTTAGATGGCCACAGGTAAGTGGTTATGGCAACCAGACCTCCCACCCTATCTTAGGGGCCAACTAGTGCCTGCAGCTGTAACTGTGTTGCTCACTTGGAAATGTCCGTGTCTTCTTTCTGCATAGGAGGAGAGACAGTCAGCACCTCCTTCAGAGCAGCAGCATTTAATATGCAACGGAGTCAGGAAACTGAAATATGGAGCTGATGGATTTTTTTTCCCTGCACTATGGAGACACCGTGTAGCTAAAAATCTTGTCAGGGCTGTTAATCCTCTTGGAAAAAAATAAAAAGTGATTTTTAAAAATGTAAAGTCTTACATTCTTAATCATTCAGGTGAGTAAGTATGCAGACAGTGAGTTACTAAGGTATCAAGATGCTTCCTAATAAACACTGAAAAGCACAGATATTTCCTACACTAAGTGATGCAGCGTTCATTCAGATGTAGAAATAGGTTCTCTGGTCAAAATCACCTTGTATTTTCGAACAGATCTCCTTTACCGACATCTGCAAACTACTCATAATGAACAGAGGGCCCAGCTTTATGGACTAACTAACTTTTGAAAATAAGAATTTTACTTCCTACTGAGCTTCCATTCTGAAACTTGGCCCCATCTCTGCTTTCAAATTGGGTGACTTTTTACTTTTCCAGAGAAGGTTGTAGCTGCCATGAAATTTGATGCAAATATCATGGTACTGATAAAGAGATTGTAATATACATATACACAAGCTTGCATAATGGCACATACCATAAATATACCATACATTTTCTAGGACAAGTTATCATAGGGCAGGATTTGGTGGACGGATTCTAACTGTAATCTGTGTTTGAAATACTTGGAGCAGGACTTTGCTAACATTTTTCACCATGTCTTCCATTTGGTACCTCTAGAGAATGCCAGACAGGAGAAACTTCTGGGAAACAGTTCTGAAATCAATAAAAAATGTGTGAAATAAGTAGGAATTCCATCCAGAAAGGAGAGGGAATTAATGTTTTATTCAAACTCTGAAAAAATCATTCGAAACCACAGGCTAAACTTTCCTTAAAGTTAAGGTTCCAGAAAGCTTGCACTGACTGAGAACACAAATGGAAACAGTATATGGAAATATGCAAATATAATGAAGGTTATAGTTCCTTCTGCAATGTTGCCTGCTCTTGTGAGCAAGATAATAATGTGCCACTGTGGTCCAGAAGCACCGCTGACGTCTCTCAAAAAGATGAAGAAAATCTGACTTCAGTATGAGATGACTGACGGATAATGTCTTTAGGCTTTTTGATGCTTATGAACTCTGTCTCTGTGTCACTAATGAAGGTAAAAACTGACAGCCCCACAGAGGTGATACGGTCATACAAGCTTCTGTCTTGCGGGAAAGCAGCTCTCATGCCAGAGTGTTGCAAAGCCAGCTTGTTAAATAGAAATTAATTCTCTTCTTTTAGCTATTCTGAATTTAACCTGGACAGAAGATGAGGAAAAGAAAAAAGTTCTGCTGGGCGTATGTGAACCCTTGCTTTGAAATTCAATTTTTCACAAAATTAATGTTGGATCTAATTTTGTACACTTTCCCCAAAACCTCTCCAAAATGCAGGCTGAGTTCTGAGTGCCCAAATAAAGCAAGGATCTGCCTCTTGGTACTGATGAGATGAAGCACCATAACAAGCAGGGTGTCTTAACACTTGACAGTTATTGACAAAAAAAGCTATAAAGCACTTTGAAAGAGCAGTACTGAGATAGCCCAGCAAGCACCACGTGGCAATCTCACAGAGGCAGCTCATGAACTGATGCACTTAGTCCTGTCCCGCTGGCTCACACTGCGGCAGGATGCTCCAGCCTATTTCTAAAGGTGATGAGAGTAAATCTGCATGAGATTGCCTTTGTCAGTGGTGGGAGAAAAGGGAATGGGACATACTCCCTAGTTCCCCCAGAAGCAGTTGTGATTATAGCTTCAGAAGAGAAGACAAGGCCGAGGCAGTCATCTGTCACATATCCCTTGCAAAAATGGTACCCACCCTTTTCTTGTGTGGTCTCTCTGATGTGTCCTTCTGACTGCAGCTCCCCTCCTTAGAGCTCATGTCCAGCCTAACTGTCCATCGGGGTGACCTCGGCACCAGACCTTGGCAAAGACCACTGAAAGGCTTGGGGCAGGGGGAAGAGGGAAGATGCAGCCAGGGAAAGGAATTTTTGCTTCTTTGACATCCAAATTAGTTCTGCCTACGTTTGGGGACACAAGGATGCCTTGTCGGCATCCTCAGCTGCATATATGGAAATTGCAGAGGTATTTATTAGCTGGCATCCTGGTGGACGGACCTTGTGACAAAGGAGAAGAAAAAAGCCGAGGTACCTGATGTTTTGCTTTGCCTCAGTTTTCAGTGGTAAGATCTGCCATCCCATCTCCCAGTTTCCTGAGCCTACTATGTGGGAGTGCAGCATTACCCTTTGCAAGGGAAGAAGGAGTTAGGCATCGCTTAGGCCAATGGTGCATGCGCGAGCCCATGAGCCCAGATGGGCAGTGTTTGAGGGTGCCAGGCAAGCTGGGTGACGCTATTGCAAGGCCTCTTTCGGTCATCCTTAAATGGTTGTGGTGACTGGGACGGTTTCCAGGGGATGAGAAGAAGGCAAATGTCACACCCGTCTCTGAGAAGGGCAAGAAAGAGGATCTGGGTAACGCTGGTCAGGCTCACCTTAGTCCCTTGGAAGGTTATGGAGCAAATCTGTCTGGAAGCCATCCCCAGCTATATGAGGGAACAAGAAGGTGGTTGGGACAGCCAAGAATAAGCTCCTTCCTCTCTCCCCCAGCACTATCTCTTAAGGAGTAAAACAAGGCAAAACAGCTGGTTGGAAGTGTCCGGGGAATGAGATCCTTCAGGTTTCTAGGTGAAGCCTTCCACATTTTTACTCTGCCAGATTGTGGCTGTGGCCATAATATCCTTGTGGCGGGCATATGTCTTTCTGCAGCAAGGCTGCTGCTCTATTATCTGCATAGCTGTAGCATGCTGAGCGGAGGTGCTAGCCTTCTGCTGCGAAGTAGGGAAGAGGTGAGGCTTTTAACAGCAGGTTTTATTATTGTGACTTCAGCCTTTCCCTGCGAAGGTCATGAAAGCACCTATAAAATCTTTTATTTTTGCAAATACCCTAAAGCTGTCACATAATCACTGCCTGCTTCTCACTCCCTGGCAGGGCAGCTGTTGTAGTTATGGGGAAAGGACATGAAGAAAATCGTGGAATATTAACCAATAGTAAAATTCTGGAAAGAAAAATTGAAGGAAACTGAAGCTTTTTGTTGTTGTTGTTGTTGTTCTAGCCATAGTGCACACTTTGTGTTACACAATTACAGTGAAACTGAGTAATACTGTTCTACATCAATGTGTAAATGCACAATAATAATGACACTCTGCTGAGCACTTTCCACTAGAACTGGTAATGCTGATTGTTTTCTCATAAACATTGCTCTTAGTCTCCTTTATCTGACAGAGGTTCCTATGCTAAAACCAAGCAAACTAACGGTGTTCTGGTTAGGATTTTTTAGACTGATACCCTCTTCCATTTTCCAGCCATTCTCCAAACACACAGGTATCCCTGTCCCAAGGAGGCAGCAATCCAGTAAACACCACCTACACTACCAGACTGTCAGTAAAGTACCAGTATAAATGACAAAATTATAAATAAAATATCTCCCCTAAATCAATTTAACCCTTGATTAATATTTGCTCAAACATATCAGCAGTGACAAGCACAAAGCGAGCAAGCGTTGTGTGGAGGGCTCTCCACACCTGAACACGGACATGCCCTAAAATTGTGGAAAGATCATTTCAGGCAGAGCTAGGAGGACAGCTGAAATATAAGAGGGTGCAGTCCCATCCGCTCTTACAGTATGCAAGGCCAACGTGAAGCTTGTGTAAGCCACCTGAACTGAATGAAACTCTGTGTCAGTCACTCTAGGGACTATGTCACATGGTATGACCAGTCACACTAATGTCCCCTCATCCTGAGCATACGTGATAGAGGCTCATGTTTTTACAGTGAGAGGGATTAAATGAGTGCTGGTATATTTGACTGTGTATTCTACAGTTATTGGTCTACGTCCTGCTTTCATAGACAGAAGGAGAAAGTAACAAAGATGTTGTCACATAGCCTATCAAAAAATGTTGGAATAAACATGCTCCATCTACCTTTACTGGCTAGTGCTTGTAATGAAGCATAGCACTCTTCCTTCAGTTTACCCTTATAACAGACATGGAAGAAAGTTTGCCTCATGATTCTGAGAGAGGTTCACACGTTAAAAGTTTCACATGTGACTTATGGTGTTATGAAGAGAAAGAGGAAGCAAAAGTTCAGTGCTGGAATTTTGGAAGAGTTTGTGGATGCCACATCTCGAAAAACACTTGTGTGAACTTGTGCACTGACTAAAATGTGCTGTTTAAGCCTACTGTGCTAGTTGTATTTAACGAGAGTTGTCTCCTCTACAGGATGTGGCGGATTAGGATTTTCTCAGTGTGTCTGCTTCCAGACAGTAGATAATCTTGTCTGTGTAAGCCTCAAGGAGGCCAGAAGCTGATTTAACAGCCTTATCTTTCTGGAAAATAAACCTTATTCTCAAAAGTATAATATAAGCTCTCACATAGGTAATGAGCTATTGAACCTTTCCTGAGAAATCATGAGTGTGATGCTGCCATACCTTGCAAGAGCTGAAAATGGTTTCCAGCTACCAGGAGTCTGGCAGCCATAAAATTAGTCAAGCCCTAGCTGCAGCTTCTATACAATATATCATGAGATACTACTTCCCATTAGATAGCGAGATTTTATAGGTCTTAGGCTGTCTCTTGGGTATGTTCGAGCAGTGACAATGTTTCTCTCGCATGCTGTGTGTTCCCCGAGGTAGTTGTTTTCCTTCTCTGGGTGTCCTTGCATGGTCGTCCTTTTCCCAGTTAAGTATCTTCAGAATGAAGTCCTCCTCAAGAAGGAAGCAGGAGGAAGGAGGAAGCCAAGTGCTTGCAGTAATTCAGTAGCTGTCTTTAAGCAATGTTACTGGCACCTTTCCCCTGCCCTTCACATCATCGTCTTGGTGAAGATGAATGTAGGTTCCTCTCAGACCTCTCTCCTCTTCTGACCTGCTTCTTGCTCTCCTTCAGTCTTCCTTTCATCCCGTCACTTCTTCTTTAGTATCTACCAAAATAATAGCTGAATCTGTGGTCACCAGTTATGTTTCCTTTCCCTTGGTGCTCTCTCCTTTCTGCAAATGTCACAGTCCCTGTTTTCAAGATAAGCCATTTTGCTCTCTTCTGTGCAACAGTTTGTTTCTCTTCCCTACTTTTATTCATTCTGCATGAGGAGTATTCTCACTTCTGTTCTTTTACACTTCACCAGTATTTACTTTCCTTGACAGCATTTTCCTTCCTAAATCATTTTTTTTCCCTTTTTCAGCCCATGCCAACCAATATTAATCAGCACTTTGAGTCTTACATTTTATTTTTAATTCTTGCGTAAGACTAGGTTTTCTTTACTAGAAAGCTCATTTTCCCCCAAGGCGGTAATAACTGTCATGATCTTTCCTCTCAAACCCTTACTCAGCTGCTTTGTTCCTTGTCTTGGTCTCTGACTCACATCATCCTTCTGCTATCATCCTTTCCCTTTCGCTTTTTATTTCACTTTCCCCTCCTCCCTTTCATTTTTCCCCACGAGCTACTTTTTCCTTTAAGTTTCTACTACTCAGCCATGCAACTATTCTTTTCTTTAATAACTAACTTAGTCTCTGTTGCACTCCCACCTCTCTCACCCTCTTTTTTTTCATGAGAACCCATTAATTTGTTCGCCTGTGCTGGCTCTTTCTTTCCCGGTACTGTTAGGTTTTGACATGGGTGAAGGAATCCTTGTCACAGTACCCCAAAACAGTAGGTGCTTGAGACTGGATTATAGTGTAAAGATATGAGACTTAATCTTTATTAGCATTTATCTAACCTTTCAGACCTTTCCTCCTCTCCCTTTTATGACCTCCCCTCTAGACGGCCTCTGCACAGACAGCTGAACATTGACTGTTTCCAGTTAAGATAAACAAGTATTTCTGGAGATTTTTAATTCTCTGGGAAATGCTGGTTCAAAATAGGGCAGTTACTTACTCAAGACACTGTGCCCACACCCTTCACCACACAATTTTCAGTGCCTGAGCAAGCCCTGGCCCTTGCTGCTCATTGCCGCTTGCAGACAGATCCAGCACAGCTGGGTGTGCAGCCACATGGTGGGTCAGACAAGGGAACAGATTCAGCTGAAAAAAACATTTCTTCAAACTGAGGTCCTTCTGGACAAATCAGTTCCCCACTTGGTCCGGCATGGAGCCACACAAACAAGAGGGCACTCTGTGCTTCAGACTGGCTTCAGCAACACCTACCAACACATGCGAAACCACAGCCCGACACAGGAAACCAAACTCCAGTAATCAGTTATTTTGTTCCCTACATCCATCAGTAATTGTCTCTCACTTAGCGAGAAGCTTGTTTGATTTTGCTAGGTGACAAGGAAGCAAATGCATTGATTTGGTCACAGATTGAAACTAAATCACTGCTACCCGACAAAGAAATCTCTTAGGTCAACTAGAAGGCAGTGGGGGTGGGAATACGCAGCATGGAGAGCACTGCAGCTAAATATCTGCTCCCATCACAGTATTCCTTCAGATGCTGTACTAACATAGTTTCGTTTGAGCTGGTCATCAAAAGCTAAACAGCTAGATCTCTGTCAGTGCTGCTCTCAGTCACTGGTTTTCAGACTTAATTGCCTCAGGCTTTCACACAGAGGTGGAAAGATTATGTAAAAGTAATACTGTGGCAAATCTGACAGCACTGAGAGATTCCAAAGATAATACAGGTTTCTTTGCTATCACCAATACACTGTTTTGTTTGTTTTTTTTTTAGAAATGTTTGCTAATGGTAACTTTAAAATTGCCACAGCACCCCTATTCCCTTGTTACACTTGCACGTAGGTCAGTAGTTTTAGATCTTGTTTCTAGGGGTTTGTGTTATATCTTGAAAGTATAACCACAGCTACTGGAATCAGATAGCATTCCTATTTGATATTTTTTTTAAAAATCAACTACAGATATATAGTCTACCCCAAAAATAGATTTATAACCTTTAAGGAAAGGAAAGACAGTCTATGACAATCTAGTCTGGAACCGTGAATTAAACAAACTGCCAGATTTCAAGGGGGCATAATTTCAGCTGTTGATGTACACTGCTAGGTTCTAATTTAGCCATAACTTAGTCAATATCAGACATAATTCCCTTGCTTAAAAAGTTATTAAAATTTTAATAAAACCAAGGAGATGCTAGGCCAAAAGTGTATTAAGATGGCATAAAAGCTGTGCATACATATCATTAATTTAAAGACAGACTGGATGCTAATTAGAAAGATATAACTGAACATTTCCAAATATGAACATTTTTAGATTCATTTGGAATGCATTTTCAATTCTGAATACAGTAGGTTTCAAAGAGTACCAACGGAATTCTGAATCCCCGTAAAGTTGATCTGATATGTCACTGACATAAATGTTAGGGATACATATATATGAGTCATCCTTACATGTTACATAATACTTGATTTTGTGTGTTACTGGTACTGACACATTGAGATCTGCCTCAGATCTCAGCTCTGTGTAGCTTTCTTTGATGAGTGTGTGCAATGTAACCTATATACTTCCAATAACTGACGCAGAGTGAGGTCAAGGAGACAAGCTTACGCAGAAACCGAGTGTTTAAGTTACTTACCAAAATTAAGCTCACAGGAAATTTTTCAGTCTTCTTGAGTCTGGGTTTAGCGGTTTGGGGGTGGGAGGTTGGGGTTTGTGGGGGTTTTTTTGCTTTCTTTTCATTCTTCATCTATCAAAGCAGGAAATTGTTATGAGTTATAGTTCCTATCTTCTTCCTATCTAAATATAACGTACCACTTCCTAGAGTCTGCAAAGAGTCATTTGTAGCCATGAGGTACACAGGAGTAATTGGCATCTGGTTTCTTTCATTTCCAAGAGGATTTAGCCTTCAGCAAAATATTCTAGAATGCATTCAGCTCATTTTCTAAAAATTGTTTAGAGAATGCACTCTTATTCCATGAACAATAAAACTAAGATTTTCCCTTAAGCCCTTGAGTACCTATGTGTATATTGCTATTTCATCTAGTTAATTTGCTGGTGTAGTAGTTGATATGCTCCTGGATTGCTCTGAGAGTGTGCAGAGTATTTACACACTGTGCCTAATACATACAAATGAAGAATCTGTTCTGGTCTACCAGCACTGTAGTTCGATAAGGCTTTTTGGTTAAAATCTACATCATGTATATATGTTTTCATAAATGCCTTTGGGGTTTTTTGCTTATTGATTCTTGTATAGCTCAAAAATAACACTACGTTTTTCCAGGCAAAATAACAACCTTAAAAATGTAAGTACATTGGAATGTGTTCGGTGAAACACCTCTTATTCACCCAGACCTACAGAAGGAAAAGAAATACTTTGGGAAAGGTACAGTAAAGTGATTCCATGTCTGGATCAAGACTCTATTGACATTCAGATCATACTGTTAGAGGCTCTGCCACCAAGAGCTTTTTACAGGTTTACACAAAGTGTGCTAGTGAGTCGTAGATAGGCTGTGTACTGCAGAACTACCTGCAGTTGACACCTTCCTTAGCCAGCATGAGCAGAAACATCAAGGGCTGCATGAGTAGCAACGCGGAACTGAAATGTTCTGCTGCTGCAGAGTCAGTCTTTGCAAAGTAAAATCCATGTATTTAAAGTTTTCTTTTATAAAATCAGGGGTAACCTAAATGGTTTCTGTTTGAGTGTGTACATTCTGTGTAGAATAGATGCCCAAATGTACGTATAAACCATTTTGGAGAAAGAAGGTCTGGTTTTATTAGTAATGATGTGTTGCAAAAAAGATGAGCAGTTAGCCTGCACTGAAACCCTTTGCAAACATGAACCAATGTCAAATGGTTCAGAGGAAAGCAGGGGAGTTTTAAAATCCAATTGACTGTGAAAAACATGGCTTTTGTACAAGGGTACAATGTTATATTGTCCCACATATCCTCCAGTATAGCTGGAAATCTTAGAACAACTGATGCAAGGAGAGAATCTAGCCCTAAGGAAGCTACTGGTGAAATGCAGCATGTTTCTGACCCTCCTCCCTCCCTATGTTCATTACATATATACCAGACTGGCAGACCCTGCAGCATCTTTGTTCTGTGACTTAACTCTAGGATCTGGTCAATGACATGATAAATTAAAAGGAATTTTATGCAACAGGATGAATGGGGACTGTGGACTGGCGTTCCTGCTGTTAATTATTTTAGACACCTTCTTTCCCTGTTTGATATCTCTCTGCCACTAAGTTGCTGGAAGTATCTTTAGGCCTCATTCACCCGATGCTCAGTGCATCATTTAAAGGGGAATAACTCTCTCCTGGAGGACACAGGCATCCCAACCACCACTGAGCTTATCCCGAGCTTCAGCAAAAGGAGGACAGTTTTACTTCCAGTGACGAGACCATTGGTCCCCTCCAAGGTGAGATGCTTCTGATTTGGTCTTTCCCCTTCGTAGCCTGCCTCTCCTTTCTCCGGGTCTGTGCTGGCTGGCTCTGGATGCCTCCATGGAGGCTGATGGCAGCCCACCCGACAGCCATCTGGCTCTCCCCTCCTGTGACCAAGGTACAAGAAAGGGATCCGTCCAGCTCAGGGTCGAGACCTGTATCTGGGTGTCTGTAGCTCACTCAGCTCCAGAGCCAGAGATGATGTCTAAGCATTTAGTAGGCTTTGCTGGATTATTTTACCAGGATTTTTCCAATGCCTTTCTGAACCTATGAAAGGCTGTTAGCTTCTATGGTGCCCTGTGGCAAGGAGTTTCACAGCTGAACTGCAAGTTGTGTGAGGAACCACTCTACATTGCCGGCCTTTGCTAGTTTCGTTTCATGCCCCTTAGTCCTCGTATTCAGACAGGCAAGGAAACCTCGTCCCCGATTCACCTTCTCCACTGCCTTGATGATTCCACAGCCCTCCGTCTCAGTGTTACCATCTTTGCATACCGACTCTGTACACTTTCCTGTCATGCTTCAAACTATTTTTATCACCCTCGTCTGAACCTCCCCTATTCCTGAAAATACAAGCAATGCTCTCACAAATAACAGGCTGTCAGATTTTCAGATATGCCTCTCAATTAGTATGTGCATACATTCTGCACATGCTGGGATCAAATGACCTTTGTAAATGCTGCTTGCCAATATAGTTTCTCACACGTTTCCAGCATCGCTTTCTGAATGTTATTTGGCTTTTTAATCCTGCTCTCAAGGGTTCCCCATTTGGTGAGCGCCAGTCAAATAAATAGTCAGCTGAGTCTGATCTCAGCGTGGCACATGCGCAGAATACAAAACAAATCAAAACCAAACCCCAGCAGTGATAAAAACTTTTAAACTCCCACTTTTATAAGTATATGTATAGATAGTCTTTGCTTTGTGTTTTCTTGAACCTATTTTCCTTCAATTAAGACTATGGTTACTGTCAAAAATAGAAGAACATTCTCAGTAAACTGCTTCTGCAGTTATCAAATGTTTTTGGATTCATTTCAGCATTTAATCACCCTCAAAAAGCTGGTTTTTGTCTCATATATTTCTGCATCCTTTAATCATGGAGGAACTAACTGCCAAATCCTGTTTTGTTTTGTTTGTTTGTTTTTTTATTTTAAAGTATATTCATTTCATGTACTGAAATGAGGAATAATAGGGTTTTTTTTCTTTTTTTGATGAAGATACCCACAATTCTTCACACAACTCGAAAATTAATTCTCATTCAGATTGGATAAAGAGGATTGCTGCCCTCATCCCCTCATCGCCATGTATCCTGTCTTCACACATTCTGTGCCTCTTTCGAAAGAACTGCCACTAAAGGAAACTTTTGTCTCCTTCCAGCCCCCTCCATACTCACTTTTTAAACAAGTAAGATTGCTGCTGGGGCTCTGTATACAGATAGATAGATGTACACAAAGAAACTTGCAGGTTTTTCAGGGACAGATTCTGTAGCGCTTTCCTTTGAAATGATCTTCTGCTATGGATTACCAGATAATGCACCTGGAGCTACATTAGTTTGTTCAGGCTCATGGTTTATCTGAAAATCATTTTCCAGTAATCTTATGTACACCATCTGGCTAAACATCCTGTTAGAGCCAGCCGCTGAAAGGAGGAGGAAGTTCTCTCTTCCCCCAAACCGTTGCTAAGCAGCTCAAGTAGTAACAACCACATCATTTATTCGGTCCGTGCGAACCTGGGTCCAGAAAGATCCCCCGGCCCCCTCTGGGGAGTGGATGTGCAGCCAGGGCCATAAAATAAGCGACAAGAAATGCTTATTCCCCTCCCCTCCAATAGTGAAGCCAACCTATTTTCTTTTTTTCCTCCCCCCATAGCAATTAGTTTTAGTTAGTGCCCACGAGCAAAGTAATCACAAAAGGGACTCTGTGCCTGCGACAGCACCAGTGTCGAGCCGCTTGACACCGCCTCTCCCCAAGACCATGGGCTTGTAAGCCGCACGGACAAACAGAGCTGGTTGTCGGACAGACGCAGTGGTGAAGCGAGGAGGCCATCTGGGATCCTAAAACCTTCTCCCCACCCAGCTTCATCCAGACTATGAGCTCACACAGCTCAGAGGCATTGGCCTCCGGTGCCACCTCCTGTGCCGTGTGCCTGGTGGCAAGAAACCCCGGCTTGCCCTCAGCCCCACAAGGGGGAAGGCAGGCAAAACTGGGGACAGGAAAACGCACCCCTTGCTTTCTTCTGCGGGGGAGAAGAAATCCTCCCAAACAGCATCCTTGAAAGCGCACTCATATTTTAACAAGGAGAATGGGTCCTACTATAAGGTGTACCAGCTAACTCAGCTTGGCTGCCCAGGTTTCAAAGAGGACCTCCCTGCTGACGGGGCAGAGTACATATTGTCTCTAAAAACAGCAAGTGTTAGGTTCTTCCTAAAATTAGATGTGGGCCCTGGGGCCAAATTTGACGCTCCTTCCTTACAGGCAGGGTGCCTGCCTCTGAAGAGGTGGTTCCCGCACATCCACAGGACCTCAGCGCCTGCGTCAGGGCAGGCAAGCATGCCGGTGAACACGTGTAGGCAGCGTCCTACTTAAATTAATTCTGCTGTGATCTTACTCATTAATCTCTGGGATGCTGCAGGGGCATTTATTAACGTGAGAGCCCCATGTTAAAATGCTGGGATCATTTCTGACATATTAAGCCATTTTTAATTCGCTCTCATCATCTCCAGCCTCTCTAGTAGACATTAGATAACTCTGGGGTCCTAAATAAGCTACAATGACTTAGGTAAAAAGCGAGTGACTTATTAATCTTACGCAAATACCTGTTTAATTTGCACGTATCTTGGCACCATTGCAAGTGCTGGAAGTCATGGACTATAAAGAAAAAAGGTAATTTCCTGTTTGTTTAATTGATCTCCTGTAACTTTTCTCCTGGCTGGTAAAGCTAGGTAATGGAATCTGCAATATAAAATCATTATTAGAAGTGCCAGTATGACATTTGATTAATCCAGTCTATTTAGGCTTAATAAAACACACTTGACTTACATTTTGGAAACAAAATTGCCTGCTATTTCCCCTCCTGCTTCTTAAACATATTTACAAATATCCCTAGCATTATGATACATGAACCTATTTCTTCACGCATTGCTATTAGGCAGGGATAATTCCCCCAAATGTATGCTTCCGCAGCAGCAGGATGTTTTCTGTAAGATTTCTTCCCACAGGAAACTTTTGGTGGACACAATGTCCAAAAGTTCTCACAAAGGACCGATGTCTTTCTCATTTCCCTACAGGATGAGATGGGTCAGTTCTGGCCACCTCTTGAGTGGCAGATTTCCAGGGTACTGTGTTCATTTCTGGGCTCCCCACTTCAAGAAAGATGAGGAGCTACTGGAAAGAGTCCAGCGGAGGGCTACGAGGATGATGAGGGGACTGGAGCATCTCTCCTATAAGGAAAGGCTGAGGGAGCTGGACTTGTTTAGCCTGGAGAAGAGAAGGCTGAGAGGGGACCTTATAAATGTTTATAAATATCTGAAGAGTGGGTGTCAGGAGGACGGAGCCAGACTCTTTTCAGTGGTGCCCAGCGACAGGACAAGGGGCAAGGGGCACAAACTGAAGCATAGGAAGTTCTGTCTGAACATGAGGAAGAACTTCTTCCCTCTGAGGGTGACGGAGCACTGGAACAGGTTGCCCAGGGAGGTTGTGGAGTCTCCTTCTCTGGAGATATTCAAGACCTGCCTGGACAAGGTCCTGTGCATCCTGCTGTAGGTGACCCTGCTTTGGCATGGGAGTTGGACTAGATGACCCACAGAGATCCCTTCCAATCCCACCATTCTGTGATTCTGTAAACCCAGAAGGTGGTGATGACTCAGGAGCTGACATTGTTCTCACTCAGCACTGAATCAATCTTCTGTAGCGCTAGTTCTTGGATAAACCAGAAAATAACAGTACTTCTGACTGTTCAAGGAAAATAAAGGCCATTTGTCACTTCTCTTCAGTGAAAGAGTATTACACCCAAAGCCATGGCCAGCTCCAATTCATGGGAGAGGTTTCGTCTCCACCCACACCTTCCTGTGCCATTTCTATTTGATACAGCATCTTTTCTCTCTCCCCAGCCCAGGCCACTGTTAAAAATTCTTGCATATTACGGCAGGTATTGCTTTAAGTCAGCAATGAACAAAGATGTTTCTTCTTACAAAGTGCTTTGGAGTGAAAACAACATTTTTCAAGTGAGGTACAACCACTGCAGGTGATGCACAAGTCCTGTGTAAGATCTGGGTTACTTTATGGAAATCTTTTCTGTAACTGTGCTAAAGAAATTATTCTATTCCTGGTTTCATCTCATTTTATGATAATTGCTCTAACTTCTATTTCCATCACAGTAATATTTAGTGCAATCGTATCCATTTAATTTGATCACTTATGTTCCACTGCAGTGATCCAAACAGGTAGTCTACTTCATGTTACCATTCATTACACCTTACTAAATCAAGCATCCAAATAAAAGCAACTATTGTAAACACACATGAAATGTACATTTTACGCTGCAAAGTGTTAAGAAAATGCTTTTAAACCACGCTCTTTTCAAGTTAAAAAATATTCCTTATGTTTTGTTTGTACTTTTTTGTGCTTCATAGCCTCTCTTTGGTTTGTAAGTCAAAATTGTAGGGAATACATAATATTAGTAAGCTTTCAAAAATAAACTATTATTCCATAATAGGTTTCAAAAGGGAGTTTATTTATACAGGTTGTATTTAAATGCTTCTCACTATATGTCTTTTGGGGCTAGGACTGCCTGTGAAGAACACCAAAACAAAACAAAATCTGGCAGGGCAGATATGAAGCTAAACACCTTTTAAAAAAACAAACAAACTAAAAAATTGTCTGGAGCATTTTCAAGCACTTTTTAAATAAAATCAAAGTATCTTTGGAAAACTAGAACCTGAATGATAGGCCAGAAGAGTCTGTTTATTTGCTTTTTAAGGGGAGCTGTACCAGAACCAAGCACAACCGTGGAGGGATGCTCATGGGTGGCTGTGGTGGAGGTGCTGGGGCAGGACCGGGGAGAGGCAGAGCTGAGACCCTGCGCTCGGGGCAGAGCTGGGACCTGGCCCAGCACCCTGTCCTACATGCAAGCCGCCGAGAGCCTGGGGAGAGTACTTGCCTTCCTCTTCTGTCAGCAGTGTCCTAATTTATGAATCTACCCCAGTTTTGAAAATACTAAAATGAATGCTCTGCAAAAACCATAGACTTGAATGGACTAAAAATTTTGGCTTTTCTGAAACCTTGTTTTTCATTTAAAAAGTGAGTCACCCTCCCTTCCGTTCCTCCTGACAAGCCTGTCTTTTCTCTGTAGCTCTTACAAAACGAACCTCCGATTCTGTTTTACGCAATCAGTAGCCAGATGGTGACTGGACAAGAAACAGCCTGATTTACCTCGGAGTGATACTGAACTTCCACAGCTGCTACCGAAAGGGAATGTTCCCTTTTGAATGAAGAGCAGCTTCGGGGGCTCACAATAAAGTGACAAAATTGCAGTAGACTGGTGTTTATGCAGAAATTTATTTTCTTAAATGACTGTGCTGCTATGAAAAAGGAAAATGAAATCTTTGGATGCACCTGTTAAGCTATGTCTCCTACAGAGAGTAAAATACTGATGTGATTGCACTGGGTGTTGGTGAGAGCTCACCAGGAGGACAGCACACAGTTCTCGTCACCTATATCCCAAAAAGATGTGCAGAGATGGCCTGCCAGGGTGCTCAGGAGGTGGAAGAACCATCCGAGTGGAGAACAGATGAGAAAGGTTTGATCACAGAGCAAAATAAAGGCTGCAAGAGAACAAGGTTTCTCTTGCTAAAAGCAATTTTGGTGGCATGGAGGGGTCTGATATACAGGGAGGGAAGGGCTGAAGGACACTACCAGCACGTGGAGACATGGATCTGAAGCAGTCACGAATAAATTGAAGATGATAATGAAAATGAGGTTCCGGGACAGCCTCCCACCTTGACAGGCTCTCTCTTGCTTACAATTTAAAAGATAAGTTCCTAGAAGGGAGCGGGAAAAAGCCCCCTCTCTTCCCACCCTGCCTCATCCCCTTCCTAAAAACCTGATGCTGGCTAAGACAGGGGTGAGGGAGAGTGGGCGCAGGAAGGAGTGACTGCTCAGGATTCCTGGCCACTCTTCAGGGGAAGACAAGCTGCATTTGTATGGTCTCATCGTTCAGCTGGAAATGACAGGCAATGATTTCCAGGCTCTTGCCTCCCCTTTCCGTGACTGTTTAAAAACTGTTTGTGTTGGTTTGAGAGTATTTCATTATACAGAGAATAGGTATATTTGACAGGCCTTAAACATGAATTGCTGCTGTGCTGCATGAAATATCTGATAGCAGACACATTTTTAAATGGTGCTTTGCTGTGATGCCTCTGCTTGTTTCTGCTAAGAAGTTTTCTGCTTTTGAGTTTGTTTATCACTATTATACCTTGTCTTGCCTGATGCATTCCACGGATTGTAAATGCAGCTTTCATTCTACAGTTAACAGTGTTGAGGATTTTAATAAATTGCCCTCCAGTCATGCTGAATTTTCTTTCTGCAGCGTCTCCTCTTTTGCACACAGAAATAGTTCTTACCCATTCTGTTTTGCAGTGAAAACCTACAGAAGGTGAACCTGAAAGCATCTTGCTAACGAGCTTAGACCTGCCTTACATTGTGTGCTGCACAAACAGACAAGAATAAAGCAATTTTCTTTTTCTACATCCTAAATTCTGGATAACTGTGCTGCCAAAGTATTGCACCTATAACTTCCTGGTAATTCCATTCTATTAAATTCATTTTACCAGTTTAATAGCCCTCCTTATGTAAATGCTATACTCAATCATTGAAGGCATTTTGATTCTCTGAAATGGTTCTTGGTATCCCTGCACTGCATTGCTCCAATTGAAATTGAGATGCTAGACTTTTCAAAGATTTTTCTTGGAAACTGAGGTATTTAATCTTATTCTGAGAAAGTAAACATTGGTTAATTAAAGCTTAAGTTTGCAAAAAGATTAGAGACATTTAATTAGTCAAAATTATCTATCATGCTTTAATATAGTAAATTAGATTAGGCAGCCTTTACAATTCAAAATTACATTAATGACTGCATATATTTTCTTAATATTATAATCTTTAATCATAGATCCCTGAAGATACTAATAATTCTCTAACCCATCACTCACTTTAACATCATTATTTAAAACTACACTCTCTTCTAAAATTTTAAATTTAGCTTTAAGTTACAGGAAGTAGCTACACACCAGAAAAAGACAAAATGCATATAGTACAGAATGTGACATTTTGCTTAAACTTTTGTATTAATAAAGTGCCAATTTTTTATTCATGGTTAACTGGGACCAGCTGCAGTGGTTTCTTTCTTTGATTTAGCTTAAAAGAGGCTGCTTTGTTCAAATTTAGCTTATTTGCTCGAGGTGGGCTTGGCAGACTCAGGTAGCAGTTAGCACCATGCCTTCACCTCACATTTGCAGAAAAAGTGGCCTTGAAAGAAGCTTGCAGTGGTAACAAACAAACAAACTAGGTGGAATCAGACTTCAGGCAGAAACTTTGTTCAAGTGATGGCAGAGCTTGCGATCGGCATGTGGCCATCATTTTAAGGGTGGTATTTCTTTGTTCATGCCCACAAAGGCTAGGGCCGAAATAACAGAAGGAGTATGGGACAGTGTGTATGGGAGTACCAGTTATTAGCTGTTTCTCACAGATTGAGGCTAGCAAGGCCCAAGTAAAACAGAGATCTTCATCTTTGGTCTTCACTTCACAACCAGGTTTTAGAGAGAGGTGTCCATATTCCCATTCCCCCAAACACTTGCTTTCACAGGGACACATCCAAGCTTCCTTCCACCTTAGATAGACAAGAGCCTTTTCAATGAAGATATTCTTTTCGCAGTTTCATTCCAGAGCTCACTATACCTCACTAGCAGAGCATTGTGGTGATGGAGGATCAGTGGCTCGCTCTGGCTCATCTGCACCCATGGGCTCAGATTTACATATTTAATAGATTATTAAATCTATTCTATTCAACACATGCACTGGTCTCCAGAAAGCTACTTCTGCAGAGGATCTGCCTGGGGTATTTGGTTTGCATCAAGAGCTTTTGGTTCAGCAGTTAAAGCCCAGCCCACATTGAGCAGGCGTAAAAGCTGCTACTAACAGATAACACTGACCAGCCTCACCTACCTTTGAATGCCAGGTTCAAAGCTTTAACACTGACTGCCCTAATCTTCTTAAAGTGCAAGGCAGCCCAGAAGCATGCTAGGGACCATGCAAAATTACGGTGGGCTGAAGAGTTGTGTCTCCAAGGCTAAAATTCAGTATCTCTCACTGGCACTGCATCCTTCCTGAAAGCAGTACCTTTAGCTTTGCATTAAAATATTCTCTCACTTTAGAGATTCAATTTGTAAGGATTTTTTTTCTTCCAGTTTCCCAAAGTGCATTACCTCAAGTTATACTTTAGTCCGTTTTGTCTAGGTACGACCTGGAAGAAGAGAGCCTCTGACAGTGCGCACACAGTTTGGTCAGGGAACTGGAAAGGATGTGGGACTGGGAAAATTCAAGACAGGGACATTTTGGTTAAAGAGGAATGGGGAGAAGAAGGGGAAAAAAATATTTTTCTAAGAGAAAAACCAAAGCATGAGAAGATCTAACAGTCAAAAGCAAAACAAAAATATAAATGTTTCAGCCATTCTGATTTGTACAATTTCATCCCTCATACTCAATTTTGTCATTCTGCTTTGCAAGTGGAACCACAGAAAAGTTTTAATTCTTGCAGTTATCTGCTGAAAAAAAAAAGAAGACCAGGCCAGGTCCAGCAAAAGGAGTTCTTAATCTTCCTCCTAAGAGAATACGTGCAGCTTCAAAAAGACACCACACAGCAATGGACAACATAAAACATCCTATTCATGGCATATTACATAACAGACCTCCTTAATGCTGTTGAACACAAAAACATCTAATGCTCAATTGCTTTATTGTAGCTCCCCAAAATATCCAAGTGAACTAGGTCTTTATATGTTTATTGCTGTCTTTATGTATCATTTTAATGCTAAACTTCTCAGTCAAAATCAGAATTAATCCTGTCCTTTAATGATTTTATTCAGGATGTTGATCTCCCAATATGCCTGACTGCATGTTAAAATTAAACTGAAAATTGAGCGCATCCGTAGGAGACAAAAATCAGAATTTCTTCTGTCTCATGGAATTGACAGAGAACGATCAATAAGTAGTTTGGAACTGAAAATGTTCATACTTAAGAATTATTTCCTCTTTCAGGGACATTTTCTTAATTACACTAATTTGTCAAATGTATCTTCATTTTTACAAGAAGTTTCCTTTTTGTACATTTGTTAAAAGAAAGATAATTGCAACTGGAAAGCAGCAAAATGAAAAGAACTTTAATTATGCATTGTAATATTAAATGTGTTCTAGTTCAGGTGAGGCAGACCAATTATATATGATTAGTGAATGGAAACAATTGATGTTTCTGCATTTTCATTTGGGTCTGCTGACCTTTCACGGTGAATGTGCCACGATCTGTCTTCCCCTGGTGCTCAAGACAGAGCAAATATTTTAATTTATAGAGCCATTTGGATAAATTTTTTCAGTCTGATTAAAGACAAGTTTTACTGAACTTGATCAGCATTTACTCCTTTCTTACAGAGGAGAAGAATGATTCTTTTTAGCTCTTTTTAAACTGCATGTGGCCTGGATCTGAGACACAGTATATAGCTATCAGGTTATTACAGTCTTTTCTTCATATCATATTTTGCATCTCTCCATTAAAAGGGACAAAATAAATTGATATGCATTTCTAAATTCTACTTAGAAATGAGATGAAATTGAAGAAACCTGAGTGTTTACTAAAACTTAAAGTTGTTTAAGTGTTTACTAAAGTTTTACATTTGCAAAACTGTGGTCAAGTGCAAACATTGCCAGTGTTTGTCTCAAGTGAAGATGACTGTTACCTTACTGCTCCAGCCGAGCCTTCAGGCTCCCTGCACCTGGCACTGCACAATCCATGTGAAAAGAACCAAAGAATTCACCATCTAGTCAGAGAAAAAGTAGAAGGTATGGCACGGAGTGAAAAACCAAAGACCAAAGACATTACCAAAATCAAATGGTGTTTCAGTCAGCTTGGCATAGATGCTATTCTCCTGAGAGACTGACCAGTGCCCGGTTCGACTGGACCTCATGGCCACAAAGTTGTAGCTGGAGCTCCTCAAAACAGATGCTCAGAAAGACATCATGTAACGAGATGGTAGCATTGCCAGAATGAAGAACAACTGGTATGGCAGTACTGCCAGCTTGAAGAACTTACCGAGCATTTACCTTCCAGAAAATGTTTTAAAAGATAAAGCAAAAAGTGCACTTTTTAAAAGGACACATAAGGTGATGAGGCATTCAATTTCCTATGGTACTGTTGACATAACGTAAGGAAAAGTAATTAAAACTCTTATTAAAAAGTAAGCTGCCTTTAATATATCATTCATTTTCCTCTGACTGTGACACGTGATTTCTTATGTTTACTTTTGCTTAGCACTTCTGAATAGCTCTTTAATCTATGCCTGAATCATTTGGGATGCTGTGCTTCAAAATGCCTTCTTTAGTAGAGATATATAAAAGATGCACCATGCAAATGTAAATCACCAGAAGCTCTAGTAACTCAAATCTTTATTTCACTGAAACCTTAGCTTCATAGAAATGTTGGCAAGAAAACGTGAATCGGCTTCAAATGGACTGTAAAAATGGACCACAACCATGTAATTACTCTGTCCCGCTTACTTCATATTATATTTTACTTCTAAATATTTTCTTCCCCCTTGAAAGTTCAACCAAGGCTTTGCCAGTACAGCTGGGTCCTTCCCAGCATCAGCAGAAAGACATTCTGCAGCTAATGTAATATTCTGTAACTCCATTACTTTCAGACTGTGCCTTTGGAGAAACCTATGCAAACTCCCTCAAATCTAATGAGGCTGTACATCACTGGATTCACTTTGAAGGTAATAGGGTTGCACAAAGTGACCTGAGGGCATAATTTGGTTACTTACAACAATGATGAGTGAGAGGAAAGAAACCCCCTTGAGTCTCAGAATCCACAGAGAACCTGGAGGTTAGCACAGGAAAATGCTGTTTTATTCTGGGTGAATCTGATACATAATCAGGAGGGCACAATAAGTATAGATCCCTGCAATGACTCCATCATACCTTCTTTGGGCAAAGCTTCATTTTGAATCCACTTACATTGTCAGAGAGTTAATAACATTTTAATTCATAATCAAATTAACTTCAATAATCTATTAAAGAAATAAACCCACTGGCAGGGCACCTTATTGCTCAAACTTAGAAGAAGTATGTGCGTGGAGGCACAGCAGAGACGCTGACACTGTGAAATCACATGGAAGGGACTATCCATCCAAGAGCTTGACCATTTTTTTCCCAGAATATCAGGTAATCAAAGATACCACCTCTCCACAGCCTTCTGTGCCACCAAACGAGCTGGAAAGAGAAGGGGATGAATGGGAGAAAAATCCTGTAGGTTTTCCCGGCCTTTTTCTCTTATATTCCTCAAGGGCGTTTGCACAGAAAAGTACCTTTTCATTCTAGACATCCTCCATGTAATAACATTAAGCATTAGTTTCCCAACTGCAACTGATAAAATTATTTCTCACATAATCAGCGACTGCTGCATTTTATCATATGCAATTGGGAAGATAATGAATAATATTTTTGTGCTAGGAACTTTGGGATTTAACAGAGATTAAAGGGTAACTGTCCCTCATGCATGTTTCGCATTCAGTTGCAACTAGAATTAATCAAAGCTAAATTGTCTTCACAGTTTTGCAGTACAAAGTGAGGATTCATGTTAATTCTCCACACAGGAAGGCATGAAAAGAAACCAGTGAGGATACAGAGCATATGGCAGATGAATAGCAAGGAAAGGCAAACAGATTTGCATGTTATTTATTTATGGGCAGGGGTGGGGACCTGGTTCTTTAAATGTCCCTTAACTAACTCTGCTGTCATTTTCCTTTCCTATTTGATGTTCCTCTTTCTTCCTCTACTTTGTCGGATGCAAACTAGTGGCGGTCACCTCCCGGTGACAGTGACGGTCCCAGTAAGGCTAGCAGAGCTGATATGTGCACTATCTCCAGATGTATACTCCTCGTACAGCATATTGGCTGAGGACTGTATACAACAGTGCACATTTTAACTCTTTTGAGAACAGCATTCATCACTTTATGGGCACCTTACCAATACTGCTTGCCATCCAGACACTGATTCCCATTGAGGTGTCTAGAGGTCACTCTCACAGGGTTTCTCCTGCAAAACCTGCTCTCACAGGTATACCACACTGCTCTCTCCAGCCGTTCCCATTTTAAGTTTCCACTGTACATAGGTGGCACAATCTGGTAGTCTGTGTCATTCTGTAGGAGGCAGTTTGAACTGCTGCAAAGAGCTTTAATCATGATTTAGTGCCAGCTCCTCAAAAACTGCTTCTCTAGCTCAGAGGTCCTGCACCATAGCCTGACATCCAACACACACTTACCCTCATTCAGTCTCTTTTTCACTAGTTTCCCATGAAAAGATTTTTTTCACTTAAACCAATCGAGTAGTTTGGGCTGTTCTGAAAGTCAGTCAGAGGTACAGGAAAAATCAGTATTTCCTTTATGTTGTATAATTGCACACAGAGAAATGGTTTCTGCCCCCAAAACATATAGCCTGACTAGGCAAAGGTGAATAACAAAAGTAAACGACCAGCCTTTACAGAACATTTCAAATATTAAGGAGTGCAACACTTTCTCTCAAAAAACAGAACAATGCCTCAATTTCTCTTTCACTTACAATGTACTTCATTCTTTTCTCTGTATATTTGCTTGCTGAAATGGAAATCAGAGCCTAGTATTAAAAGCCCACTCTGTCGGTGCACAGAGGAACGGAGAGGTAGGCAGGCATCCAGCCCAGGCTTCAACTGCAGCTCACCTCCACACAGAGGGCCAGGGACGGGTGCACATGCACCTAAAATCCCATCAGGGTCCTGTTTTGAGGCTTCTTGTTTTGTTGTGAACGTGATTTCAAACAGCGCAGGATGTCCAAATGTGCCAACTGCCTCCAAATCCAGGGCAGGTAAAGCTTCATATCTTTAACATGCCCTAGAACCACTGAAACTTCAAGGGTGTGTGGAGTTTAATATATAAAGTAGTTCAGCGAGCTTAACAGATGTTAAATAGCATGCCATATTTCCCAGAATAGATACAACCTTTTGTAAGACATAAATATTTGCTACTGTGACAGAAAATTAATATCTCTACCTTCATCTAGGAATGTCTTCGAACAACCATTACTTATCCATGCTCCTCATGTTCATGAGAATTTTATTGCAGAGGGGGAAGGCGGATGATGCACAACACCACGGGGGCTGAGGTGGAGATTCAGATTTAAATCCTCTCACTAGTAGGAAGGACATCAAGAGTTTGAGGCTAGCCATCCCTCAAAACTGCACAGTTAACAGTTTCTGCTTACAAAAATCCCAGAACAGCTGGGGTTCCTGCCCAGGAAGTATCAGGATCCCAGGAATTCCCTCAGTAGAAGAACCTCCCTTGACAGAGGCCACAGTAGATCAAGATGCGGCAGAATCCACTTCTACAAAAACTAGCGCCGGTCCAGGCTTGGAGCACTGCACCTCTCTGCCTTACCATGTTCCTGTTCCTCCTTCCCATGATCTCAGAATGAGACAAACTTTAACTTAGGTGAAAAACAGACACTCATGTACATTTCTTGCTATGCCTTCAGATGATCCATCTACCCACTGGTGTAAATCAAAACAGATTATGGCTACCCCCACTCCTGCGGCCGAAGTTGTAAACCTCGCAAGAATTATTTATTGAAAAATGTTAACTGCACATACTCAGCAGTAGCAATTTAATTTCAAATTTTTCTACCTGATACATTATATGAGAAGCTAGCTATTATCTAGCTGTGTACAAACAGTGATTACTTATTCATTTGGAGATACATCTCACACCAGACTGAGAAGTACTGCTTTCCTCTGAGTCTGAGCCTGCGCAAAGAATGCAATTTATGCATTCCAGAGAAAGCCTGCATTGAATATCCCTACAATCTGCTGAAAATTCATCACCTGAGCAGCATGAGTTTTGTCTGCTTGTGAAGACAAAACTAAAAATCAGATGAGAAATACTGCAGCAAAAGTTTAGCGTGTGTTAGTGTTTCACTTGTAAATTGAGATGTTTTTCAGTTTTACTTTCTCAGCTATTTCAGATTCCATTGTGCTGCAGTCTGATATGGTAGATAATTCATCAGCCTGTATGTCTTTTATTATTATTACTGTTACAAAAAATCTTGAGTTTAGGAGAAACAAAACAATAATTTTGCAATATTGTCACAACACACTGGGGTAGAACATAATAAACCTTGTTATTACGATCCTGGAATAGCAAGGAATCACTAAGCATGGTACACAAACGCATTCATTCAGGAAAGTGAAGGTTTAAAAAAAAAGCCCGTAAATAAAATTAAATTTGAAACTCAAATAGACTCACAGAGTGCACTCAGCTGCAAATGAATCTTTTGGGTCAAAATCAAGATCGTTTCCCACTGCTCTCTAGTGTGAGACCAAGATCTGGGTCCTTATCTTACACCTATACGTAATGACTGCTTGGGAGATCACTACTGAGGCGCAAATCGCCACTGCTCCACTAGTTTTCAGTGCATGGTGTTGATTCAAATACACTGACAATCTGACGGTCTTCAGTTTTATAATATACAAACATGCTCAGGTGAATTAAGGAAAGAACTTTAGCTCATGAATTTTATACTTTGCTGCAGTTTGCAGACAGCAACTGCCTACAGAGCCAGCAGCACATCCCCACTGCGGTAACCTCTTCAGCCCCAGCAGGTCAGGGTGCTAGCACTAGCAGGGCGGAACTGAGAGGGTGTTTAGTAGTTTACAACACAAGTTTTCAGATTTGACACTACGAAGTATTTCTTTACCGAAAGGGTGGTCAAACACTGGAACAGGTTTCCTAGAGAGGTGGTCAATCCCCCATGGCTGGCGGTGTTTAAGAGGCATTTGGACAACGTCCTTAACAACACGCTTTGACTTTTGGTCAGCCCTGAAGTGCGCAGGCAGTTGGACTAGTGTTCATTGTAGGTCCCTGCCAACTGAAATATTCTATTCCATTCTGTAATTTGGCAGCACTAAATTACTGTGTTGAGGGGTTCAGGTCTTTGCTGGAGGTGGGTTTTTTTGACCTAGAGGAGAAACCTCCGCCAGATGAGTTTCTGGGGCTGAAACAGCTCAACAGGATAGCGCAGAACTACATTGCCCTTCTTCTCCACTACGGCAGTGCCTCTGAATGGCATTTCACTCCTCCTAAATGATGAGCTTGCCACCCAAGCAGAAACACAATGAGCTGATGCAGATGAATTTCCTGAGCGCATGAGGACCTCTCTGCCATGGAAGGCTGCTGGATAGCACTCCACGGAGCACGCTGTCAGATATGAATTATGCATTGACACTTCACTCCCACATCATTATACCTTTCATTCTGCTGTGCCTGCATAGATAGGATTGATTCGCACATCATACACTGTAACGTTCATAATGGGTGAAGGCTGGAAACGTTTGCACAGTGAGGAAAAAGAACATGAATAAGTACACATTTGGTATAACCTTATTAGTGATTGGTCCTCGAGTTTCTAATGGGGCATGAAATGCCATCAGAAAGCTTTTTGCTTTTATCAAAATATTCCCTACTTAGGCAGTAATTCAGAAGTAGGCATTGGGGGCCTGATGCAAACTGTCTACTTGCATATGGTCTAGCAAGAGTGAAAAAAACCCGTGCTGTGAATTTTGAATATACTGCTTTCCAGAACAATGTTTTCTGACAGCGCTGCCAAACATTCAGAACCATCATTTAAGACATCTTGCAGTACAGAATGATCTCATCCATGCAGTAAATTAATCAGAACAGAAATGTTGCATATCAGCAGTGTCATTATGTGCCTGAAACACAGTGCATTTTTTCCAGAAAAGAATAGACAGTGAAAAATAATCTGCCCCTTTTTTTTGGCCTCAGGATGTTACATCTATCAGCCTGTCTTCACCTCCACACTCAAGAGAGGATCCAAAATACGTATCAGGCACGCTGGCACAAACACCTGAATGAGATGTTAAGCCAGGATTAACGATCAATTTTCTTCTGTCAATACACCTAAAAGTGTAGCTGTCTGAGAATCTGCGAAAAGGAACACAAAGGTTTAAAAGGGACTTTCTACACTGAGGAGAAAATAAACAGCTTCTGTATTAGGATATCAATCCATCACTGCTTAAGTATATGATTAATTAGCTTGGCCTGGACTCTGGCCTTTACCTCTCCTATTCATTCCAGGACTGTGAGGAAAAAAAAAAATGATTTCGGAAAAGGAATTTATGTTCTATATATACTCTGCCCTCAGAGACTTTCACTGGCACCAGGAAAAGATGCAAAGAGTAATTACCAACTCCTATCCCTTGGAGAATTGTCCATGGAAATACAGGGATGATTCCACAGCAAGAGCTCAGATCCAAACCCAGGTCCTTCTGAAGTACGCCAAAGGAGTTGCTTTTCACCTAACAAAGTCACACTTTGTTTCAGAACAAAATTATTTTCATTTTTAAGTGTTCAAAAACTATACTGGAGTTATGAGGCATAAAGATCTCTGTGGCATTTTGGTTAGGCCTCTAACACTCCAGGAAATGTTTCATCATTTCAGTGTTCGCATCTGGTCAAAATTCCCCAAGCATTCAGCTTCCTGGAGTTCTGACTTTCATATTTCAATTCCATTCAGGTCGAAAGTGGCACAGGATTAGCTCAGCTCATCAGGAACATCAGTTCAGGGTAGGTCACACATAATTACATTTTAATTCATCCTGCTAATTTATAAACTGTTTTTTTAATTTTGTCTTATTATTACATATGATGTAAAATCATGGATTTATTAACACAAAACATCTCCTTATCTTGACATGACAGCAAATAATGCATTTCTTAGGTTAAATTTGTACTTTTTGGGTCAACAGAATTTTTGAGTACAGACAGATCTGATACTGGTACTTTTCAATTTTCCACTTTCTATAGTAAACACAGGATGAGAAAAGACACACCACATCAAGACGTCTGTGATAAGAACATAAGGAAGAGATTGAATTTGCAGCTTATTCATTTTTTCATGTTCCTTAGAGAAAGGAATAAAATCAGATAAGAAGTACGTGTGAGAAAAATAATCTTTTGGTCACTATTTTCATTTTCCCTCAAAAATCTATAGAGCACTTTCCCTGTGACTTTCTGTCTCTGCCTGTACACTCCACTAAACCAGATCAGAACAGCAAAGTGTCAGCTGAATTGGTAGATGCAGAAATAGGATCACATCAAGCAAGTGGAGAATTCACACCACTGCATTTTAGACATCTAATTAAGGTGTTCAAATTAGCTGTCTAATAAAGTCAATGGAAAGAGGTAGGTACCTAAGAGGGTTACAGGGAAGTGCCTTATGCAGAAATGTCTCCGTCGGCAATGTGTCTCTTGGGTTCCTAATCTAGGCACCAAAGCTAGGTGCCCAAAGTTAACTAGTGTGAATATTCCAGCTCTCTAAGGCAGCAATCATGGCAAAATACTACAAGATAGTACGTTAAGGAACAGTTATAATAATAGTTTTTAATTTTATTGATGTCTTCTGCAGCAGTCATCATTTAGAACAGAGGCAATGAAGCTGTTGAATAAATGAATGACGCCTACCAAAAGGATTATATTTTCACTTCTGCCTTGCACATAAAGCTGGTCAAGCCTCTTCCACAGAGTATTTTTACAGCAAGATGCAGCGGTGTCATCAAATCCCAGCTTGTCACAGGAAGATGGTGAGTTTAGTCCAACAAAGGCATGCGGGATGCGTACACCATGTCCTTCACATTTCCTGGAGAGATCCTGCACGTGGTTTTGCTTTCTGGAGTTTGAGCCTTGCAGGCAGCGCGTGGTCCCTCCACATTTTACAGGGTGTCTCCCACAGATGAACAGCCAGATAGTCCCTTCAAATGCATCTCGTAGGCAATGCAGAGATATGCACCTTGCCTTGCCAGTCATGACAGAACTACAGCCCATCTGAGGGGAAGCCCTGAGCACCATTTATTTCCTGCACCTTTACTCCTGCCAGGGCACAAGGCTCGAAGCAACTCAGCGGCAGAAGTGCGTGAGGTCACCCTAAGGGAGGGTTGGATTACAGAATTAAGCACACTTCCCTGAATTTGGACTGAGAAGAAATTCAGGAACAGGTAGAAAAGCCCATTCTGAAAGAAGTTTGTACCATGCAGAAAGACAGAATGAGCAGGGATCTCAGCTCCACATAATTATTTTTTAGCTATGCTATTATTCCAATTTTCCCTGAGTTAATAATACTACATCTCTCGGAAGAAAATTAGGAAAAGCTTTATGTGTCTTCAGGTACTTGAATACACTAATTTTCATGTTTTTACAAGCACGCACACCAGTATGAAGAAAAGTCTGCTTTCTCAGAAGGGCTCTTTTTTTATGTTAGATATTCATCTATTTCATTATATTCTGGATTCAAGCTTTTTCCCAGTTCTTCACCAGCTCCATACTGATAACTAATAAACGATAGAAAATATCTTTGGAAAAATGCTTTGTGCCACAATGAGAGGGTCTTCAGCCTCCTAAGTCTCGCCTTTATGCTCCGGCAAAGGGTGGGGGTGGCGCACCCCCTCTCGCAGCTCTGTTCTCCTCCGTGTCATACCTGAGGGGTCGTTTGCACAAAGGGCAGCCCAGAGCCGAGCTCTGCAGAGGCGGCGGTGCAGGGCAGGAGGCCTGCAGCTGTAAGGCTTCGTGCATCTTTTTCATCTCTACCACTCTGCTCTGCACGGATCGTTTTGGCAGGTAAAGGAGATTTATTATCTCAAGCACTTAGCGCAGTGGTCAGAACCTTATTAAATGGCACTTGGAAGCCAACAGACTGACCAGGGAGAAATGGATCTGCAGCAGGGAGAAGGGGAGAGAAGTATGATTGTACTGGAGGAAGTAAAATTCAGCAAAAATCGGAAAACGATCAAATGGATACAATAACAAAGAAGAGCCAGTATAACGAAAGTGTCATGACAGGCGAGACAGAAGAAACAAAAGCAAGGAAGAGAAAAATACAGAAATGCAGTTTAAAAAACGACATTAAATTTTTTTCTCTAAGAAGCACATCTAATTCTTATACAAAGGATGGTGCTACAGTGATCAGAAAGCACCGACTAAAAGGCAAGTGCATGTAATTAAATAACATGAAAAATCTACTGACTATCCGAAAGGAAAACAAATTCCTTAAAATAGGTTGCACCTTTGGAAATAACTGGACACACACCACAGCATATGTTAACGATGGCACTACCCCCACTGCTAGTTAAGTAAGCTGCCAGCTTTACAAAGACTTTGCGCCTGAGGAAAAGGAAAGATTAGGAAAACATGGCCAACTTTTTATACAGTTCCCCAAGACAAAACCAAAATAGTATATAAATTCAGGATAAGAATATACTGAATAATGCATATATAAAATAACGTAGCATCTAGGAGTGCTGAGGCAAGGAAAAAGGGGAGCACATTGTCCGTCTGGACGTGCTCCTGTGCAGCCTGCTGTAGGGGACCCTGCTTCAGCAGAGGGGTTGGACTAGATGACCCACAGAGGTCCCTTACAACCCTTAACATTCTGTGATTCTGTGATTACTGGGGTGGCTTTGATGTAGCTAGGCAGTTATCCAACTTGCTGCTACCGAATTTCCCTAACAGTCTCAGCTCCTTGCATAGTCCTCCAGAGCAGCTTTCTTACTGAAGACAACCGATATTTTCATGCAGTGTTGATAACATCTTCTCTCGTGTCCTATCATACATGGATGCAATTTTGCAGAATATTCTGCTTGTGTTTGCTGCCTACAAAAAGAAGTCTGAAGATTTCATAATCAGAAATATAAGACTCATATAAAAGAAATCAAACAATTTGGGAGAATCTGTCTACGGATCAGCTGGAGAGGTGCAAGCTGAAGCAAACCCATGACCACAAGCAAAACTGTGCATCCCTTAGAAATCCCATCGCGATGCCAAGGCCATTTAAATCCCAAATCAGACATAAAATTTCATCTCCCACAGCAGCACATGTTGGCAACTTCAAACGTAGCCACAAAATGTATTATTCCTGATTAATAAATAAATAAATCCATTTCTTCGCCCGACATTGCTGTGTGTGAGCACACTACAAGCACTCCACAACTGTTATACATACAATGTGTCTCAAGAGTGCTGTGGTGGCAATCCACAAGATTACCTCATTGCTTTTCCTTAGACAACACTTCATGGGACTCACTCTTCCCACGTGTCAGTCACGTGTTCTCCAGAGCCGGTGGAGGAGCAGCTGGAAGAGAAGACTCCAGGAACAACCAACTTCCCTGATGGGCTCAGGATATTGGAGGGCCCATTATGGCCAACTCAGCTTATTTCAGCTGAGATTTGGCTGTTCCAAATGTAAACAACTCTGTAAGCCAACAGTGTTACCAGACTCCCTTTCCTAAGACCTTCAGCTCACCCAAAAAGAGATGTAAAAAGATTATTGTGCCAGAGGCTAGGTTTTTTCACCCTGCTGAGTCTACTCTGAGGTTTGTTTGGAGTGAAGTGTCTAATCTGCTGTGTATCTGAAAAGAAATTGCATCCATTTTAAAAATGCCAGTTCTGAGTAACAGTGCATGTATTCAAAACGTAACAACAAAAAATAAGCAAACACAGTAAAGAGTATAAACAGTTAAATTTTTGCTTGAACACCATATCTGTTTAGAAAAATCTGGACTGAAATATAAGCACGAAACACAATTTGAAGTCATTTTCCAATGTTCAAGCTATTAAGTCAAATATATACTTCTAACAAAAACGTCTTCAGAGAATTAAGTTTTATTTGCCAATTAACTCTCACTCTGGACAGGTACTGATGGCACTCTTCATATTTCTTATGAGAGCAGTAGAAAAAATTACTACAATTCCACATGGACAATATGCAGTTACTATTTTTTCATCAGGGTTGCACACCATTGATCTTGACAAATGAATCCTGTCAAATTAGCTTTTTTTCCCATAAATTTCTTTTGTGATCAGTTTAGCTCTTGAGTCTGATCCAGTCTCTAGGAAAATGCCTCATCGGTTATCAGTTATTCCCATCAGATAAAACTGTAGTATCTAGTTTATCCTTCAATTTCCTTTGATGCAGGAATCAAAAATACGAGGTATCAGATCAAACGGAAACCAAACTATCAAATACATTATTTATTCCCATGTAAATAAAACATCTATCAAACTCTGCTTTTAGCAGATGAATACCCCCATGGCAGAATATCTGTATTTATGAAAAAAAAATGTTTTAATGTGAGGGCAGCAGACTTATGTTCATCCCTAAGCTCACATAGAAGACGGAATAAAATCCACCTAGTAGCATGAATTGTTGTAACCACACAGACTTTAGCACTGAGGCAGTTGGCATCATCTCAATTACTGACCCACCTTGGTTGTCATTTTTCAGGAAAATCACCATGTCCCACCGTTCCCTCTCATAATCGAGGCACAAGTAGTCATTCACGGCCCCTAGAGGAACTTTTTAAAAACAGACAGCTAAGAGTGGGACACGGGCAGAGTTTGTTTTGCGATCCACTTCTTCCTTACCCCAGTCCCATTAACAGGGACCATAGTCACGAAATTACCTGACTCGCACGTAGTGCTCGTGTGAGCTCATTCTTCTCTGTGCTCCACAGATCTTTTCTTTGAAAAATTATTAAACTTTTTAAAAAATGTGACATTTCAGTACTTAACAGTATGTCAGGCTGGATGGTGCTGAGCCATCCAGTGCAGGATTCACAAGAAGGCTATTCTTCATAGGCTCACTAAATATTTTATTAGCCTGTTTGTTTGGTTTTTTATTCATTTATTTACTTATTATTTTGTTGCTCCGTACATAGACAGGTTTTGGGGAGAAATGTGTTTGCACACTGCAAAAGCACTGGTAGTGTGCTTCTGTCTGAAGTTTCTCATCTCAGTTTCGATCTTGTTTGTACACCAAACAGCTCCTGCACGTCTTCCCAAACCTGAATGAATGACACTTCATAATAATCTCTGTGATTGCCACCACAAAATGGAATAAAAACAAAGCTGGTGATAAGAAAAAAAAATAAAGCCAAAAAGTTTTACAGCTCACAGGATTGAAATGTATATACAGGAGTTTAATCTTCTAGGCATGAGTGAAACTTCCAACCAGCTTCCGTATGGCTAAGCCAAAGCAGACAGACAGGGAGCAGCAAATGGCAAGTCAGCAGATGGCACTTAAAGTAGGTTTCCTGGGACAAATAAGATGACATCACTTGGGGAAAAACCGCCCTGATATTAACATTTCACTAGATTCCCAATATGTAAGAGTTCCCAGCTGTTTCTGAACTTCTTTTAGGACATATACAGAGTAAGGAAGCACAAAGTGTCTAAAACAGCATCTAACTTTGTGACAAGAAAAAAAAAAAAGGACAAAGGAGGATTTTTTGTAATCCCCTAAATGGGGAAACCTATGGCAAGCCTGTCAGGTCAGTGGCATGAAGGAAGGCAAACAGACGGGTCTGTACACTCCCTTCTGCTGATTGGTCCCTGTAGGAACAGCTTGGAGGGTAAATTAATGTGATGCTTTACGGCAGCATGGATGCTCTAATTTACGCTCTGCTGCAATTGCCCTGACGTGGTTAACTACCAGACAGCGGCTGGACCACAGGGCATGCCGGGCTCCAGGTTCCTCCTGTCTGGCCGCAAATTCCCAAAAAATTTCCCATTTCAGAGGGCAAACCCCAGGGCAGTCTGATGTTGCACTCGCTTTAACAACTCAGGTCAGAGAGCGAATCCAGTGTTTTCAGTGTCATCTTCAGGGATGTGTACCCTGCCCAGGAATTTCTTCTTTCTGTGTGTTTCCTACCCATAGCCAAACACACCGTTGTTACTGATAGAGCTTATACCCATTGGTTCTGAAGCAAAGTTACACATTTCTGTCTCTTTCAACTATTTATGACAAATCTCTTATCTTTATTTTAAAGAAAGGAGAGCTATATTGGATTCGGAGTCTGGTCCCTGGCTCGCTATTCTTCTTCTACATAGTATCATAATTGACTCAACAAATCTAAAATAAAAATACAAAATGTATCTTCTTTCGCTTTTAGCCTTCATGCACCTCCCCTCAAACTGGACAGAAACTTCTAAGAAATTACAGCTTATTGTTACTGGTTCCCATTATAGCAGACAAAGCTGGACTAAATTTAAATCCTACCTAACAAATTAGTCCGCAGTCCCCCAGAGATTCTTTTTGTGGGGCTGCAGCCCATCCTTTACGGCAGCTACAGTTTTTCACTGTGTACAACACAACTCTCCTGACAGTATATTTGCTTTTTCATTTGCTAGTTTCCTTATCTAACTTTGTCACAGCCAGTGTGCAATTTTTCACACTTCCTTTGACTGCTCTTACTGTCATTTTTGTCAATGTCCCCAATTTACAGTCGCACATCCTCCTCAGCAGGCCCGGCTGCTAGGATGACGCTGATGATGTTTGCACTCCTACAAAGATTTGTCCATGCTTTCATTAAAACTGCAGTTTGAAATGTCACAATTGACAGTGGTTTTGTTCTGTTATGAGCACAACCAGCGTTTGTTGGATTACCAAAGAAGGACAGCTGCCAAATAAAATGTTTGGCACACAAGCCTGTGAGTCACAGATCCAGTACGGAGCAAAAATTTGGAGCACACAAACCTATAGCATATCCCTTTTAAGATACAGAGTACACACTGTGTATACATAGGTTGCTCAGTAGCGACAGCACTGCTGTTGCAGTTTGGTGTTGAGTGAAAAGCTCCTTATGGAGCAGGTATGTATAGCATTTTGTGGTTTTGAAGTTAATCTCCTGACTGCCCCCAGTTACCAGGTTTTAGCTTGCATCCTGGAGCAGTCTTGGGGCACACAAGCTACTTCGTAACTGGATGAAGATAAGCAGGAAGATGCGCTCCGGAAGTGTAACCTAACGCAAGCCTACCACCAGCGGGCATCTCGCAGCAGAGCTCATCACAGCAGAGCTCAGCCGTCATAAATGACTGCAGCCGCTTGAGGTGGGCTGTCACCTGTTTTGGTGGATGGGTCTACAGTACCTTCTGCTAATGTGGGGAGAACCTCATGCCCCGACATGACTAAAGACACCGTAAGTGAATAGGGGACAGCCTCTCAGCACTAAAAGGTGTATGTTCTCAGGTCTGTAGTATTTTCACTTGATGATGGGGACAAGATGCTTATCACAGAAACAGTGTGAGGATGTGATTTTTTCCATACAAAATGAACTATCTGACCTAGGCAGTAAAGGGTTACTTCTATTTACTATAGGTATGAATTAAGCAACCTCACAATGTTCCCTCTATAACTAATTGCTCTGTGATCGCACGGGTCAAGGCCAGTTAATGCTAATGAGCCTCTCTATTTCTATTGATTTGCAATTTTTAGACTATTAGTGGATATAAACTTGATTCTGTAGGATTTCACTCCTATTTCAAAATACATTTCACATTTGCTTCTTTGGGAAATGTGTGTTTGTATAGCACCTTGCACAGTAGATATCCTGTTAGGGCGTGTCTACACAGATATTAAGCATCTCTATTGACATCCCAAGGTGGCTGAATAAAAGCAAGACTGGAGTCAAAACTGTGGAAGCACGCTAGTGCTCCCTTGACACAGCACAGCAGCCTGGGCCGTGTTCTGCAATGATTCATTGATACCTTCTTTGGACTGAGCTGGCTGTGTCTGCTGGTACACATCTGAGCATGTATGTCCTTACAAAACCTCTGGGGACTTACACAGGTAAATATTGTATACTTCGTATTACTCAGAGTTGCAAAAAACTAGCTTTTCAGGAAAGTGAAAAGGAGGAAAAGGGAAGGTGATTTTACTCAAGCAATCACACATGGTTTAGTGGTGGACTTGGCAGTGTTAGGTTTATGGTTGGACTCAACAATCTCAAAGGTCTTTTCCAACCTAAATGATTCTATGACATACAATAGTGAATTTCTCCAGTACGTTTGTATTCCTCAGGATTGCTCCTTGGTGAAATGCGTAACTCTCACCCTGGGGAAAAAATGAAATATTACTTACTCAGCTCCTGGCACCCAGTTCTTTGCTTTTTCCTTTTCTTTTTAAGAAAAGAAACAAGGAGTACTGACAGGGTCATTGTGGCTCCAAAGTGCATTTTGAAAAGACACTTCATCGCTGCAGGGGTGGTTCTCCTTTGGGAGTAGGCAGTAATCTATTGTCATGATCTCAAGAGTCCTTCGGTGTAAGTTCTTCCCTCTTGTTATTACCCCCCCCCCCAAAAAAAAAAAAAAACACCAAATCCAAGTAGCTCTTCCTGACATGGCTTTCAGCAGATATATGTATTTAAAGAATTGCCCTTCTTGTTTTTTATCAAAAATGGATTCTCAGCAGTTCTGCAGTTGCCAGAATTCCTGCATGAGAAGTAAAAGCAATGGGATTAGTAAATATTTATATTGCTGTATACACTGTTAGGGCTGGACAGCCATGAAAACTTCTGGCACATTTCCAAGCACCTCACTGGATATGCATCATTGTAGCTGGATATGGATCATTATAAATATCTTTATTCCTTTGCAGTAACACACACCTAGAAAAGCTCACTTTCCCAGTACAGAGTCTTGTTTTGTGCCTATCGAGGTACTGAGGACAGAAAACTAGCAGACAGCAATGTCTAGGAGTCCTTGACTTTGGCCTAGCCCTACTGCAGTGAAGTCTGAGGTTTTACCATCAAAAACACCTGGTGCAAGCGAGCTGAACAGTGCTTTTGTAAATCCCATGCTGAAAATACAAAGATCTGGTTACAGCATGCCTACCAGAGTAGCTCCTCGGTTTATAATAAAACAAAGAATAACACCTGTTATAAAGAAAAAGCTGACAACAGTTGCTGCTGCAGCCAGGAGCCCGTGTCTAGCGATGAGATACATAGCACAAATGGGAACAGAAGAGGGCAGCAGTAATGTGGACACAAATAACTAGACCCCTAGTTTTTGTAGTACTAAAATTAGATGACAAGTGTAAAATGTCAAGGGTACACCCTTTGCTCTCTCGATTTCACAGATAGCTTTCGTCTTTTTGAATAAACCAGACTCGGTCTTTTGTGGTTGCTCATGTCTGCCTCTGACTTGTACACAAACACAACTGCTGAACTTAAAGAACACCTGCATTTTTATTCTTTGCACTGTAACCCATGTCTCTGTTAAAACCCCATAGGACCGCTGCATGTTTTACTTCCAGATCTGAACTTGGTCCCAGCGAAACATCCTAGCTTTTCCAGACAAGATCAGCGAGCATGTTCCTATGTCTATTTTATACAGGTGTTTATCTCCTGTTGCATAAAATACATATTAGAGCATTATCTGTGGACATATACAGCTAGCAAGATTCTGACTTTCCTTTCTCATAAAGTGACCAGTAACCTTCTACAGAACAGGCCAACTGAGAGAGCTCCAGAAAACAGGGTGCTGAATAAAAGGTGGAAGGTTGTCTTCAAAGGAAAACTTGTCTAGTGAGGGGGACAGCCTACTTTCAGAAAAGTTAACTTTATGTAGGATGGAAGGCCTGATGTCATACCTGATGTTATAATTTACATGTGGAAAATTACCCTTTCCTTTACACCGATGCCTACACAAGTCGACACCTATCTATAGCTGTATCTCTAGAGGCTAACATTATAGGCTTTCTATAGGAGAGAAGTTAAGCTTTGTTCTGTACGACAAAGTTTCCTCCAGAGGCAGAGGGAAGAGTGCTATAAAAAGCACGTTTGGGTGACCTCAGAGTGCCATGTCAAAAAAATACAATGCCACAGCAGGGTTTTACAAGAGAGAGCTCAGCTCTGCAGGGCAGTTAGAGAAATGGGATGGCTTTTTTGGGAGATCAGAAGATGCTGGTCCTCTCAGGGCATCCTTTTCTGACAAAGGGAAAAGAGAGAGGAGAAGCAAAAGCACCGATGCATGCTCCAAGCCGTGAAATTTCTGCCACAGTTGTTTAACCTTGGAATTTTCCTCTCAGGACCAAAATTTGCCATTAGGATGCCTCTAGAGGGAAAAGTAATCATCGCCCTCCATTCTCTTAGCTGTTTCTTTCCTTTCTCCTCCACAAAACAGCACCTTGTTTAACTACAACTAAAATTTGGATTTGACTATTAACACTAAGGGGAAGAATAAAGGCTAGCTGACAGCTCAGGCTCTGCTTTTGGGGATGGAGCGGCCAACAGATGGAACCAAGCAGAGAAAATGTGATGCAGATACAGAAAATAGGAAGAAGGATACAGGCAGAAGATTATCCTCTCCAGTTTATCCTTTTCATTTGTATGGATACATGCAGATACTCAGTGAAATAGGAAAGCACCAGATTTGAAACGGATAAAAGAAAATGCTTTTTGATACAAAGAATAATTAACTTGGGAAACGCGTTGCTACAAGGTGATACGGAGAACTGAGAGTTCAGTGGGATTCAAGAAAAGATGAGACACAGGGAGAATGAGAACAACTACAATTACATCAGACAAGTTTAAATGTAGAATTCATGCACGTCAGTAATTGGCGAAAGATCAGAGGGTAAGAAGCTGGGAAAGAGCTTTCTTGAGGGATGTCTTTCCATAAAATGTCATTACAGCGTTTCTAATTTCTTCCTTGCAAACCTCTAACACAGGACGCTGTCTGACATTGTAAACTGGAATGAAAAAGCTCCAGAGGATGCTTATATTGTAATTCCTCTGATTTATGTAACATTTTCTGGCAAGTGCCCACTCCATAAAAATAAACTGTGCGAGTATTGAGCTAAAACTGCATATCAGTATTTACCTAGGTAAAATTAACCTTCTGTTTCTAAGCTGGTGACAACAGTGAGTTTCATATGTGAACTGGGGACAGCATGCAGCCCCGTGTCTGTCATCTGTTACCTCTCTCTCCCACCAAAGACCTCACAACAGGGAGAGCACCCATTTAGACGTTGTATTCATTTACACTGACAGATTACAAAACACCTCTAGCTCACAGAGAGTAGGGAGAATTCTCTACTAAATACACAAACTACCTTTAATTTAATATCTGTGTCTGCAAGTGGCATTCTAACGCCAGGTTAGTGATCTGTGCACAGTAATCTCTAACTGCACACTGGAATAGGCACGAAGTGTATCTGGCTATTTCACCATTTGGGGGATAAATACTTGTGGCTGGGCAAAAATAATGCAACAGATTCCGACTCCAAGAGGAAGCCCATTTGCTGTGATTTATACACTTACTGCAGTGGATAAACACTAATGCCATCATGATTGCCTGTTTTAAAGATCCTGTCATCTGCAGCAACCTGTCTTTTCCATTGGGGCCAACTGTTCTATCTGATGATAAACAATAAAGCTCTGGAAGGTGACTGTAAAAGTAACAGACAGCCAGTAGCAGTCAGAGTTGTCACTGTTTTGTCACTGCCAGTTATCTGAATTTTTAACTTATAAAGCCAGGTAACTTGCTGCCTTTCTTACAATTTGGTCATTCTTCTCCTTCTCCTGGTAGAAATATTGAACATCTTTGAGTTTTAACTTACTACAAAGGCATCTCTACCGAAAGAAAAATGAATTAATTATTTGCCACTAGCTGCAAATACACTCTTATACTGTCTTGGTAGTTTTACAAGCACATTGCTAGATGTCTGAGTTCACACCGCAGCATTCCTTCAAGTTTGGGGCACAACATAATATGCCAGGATAAGAGAAGTGTATTTGAGACTTTCACGACAGTTTTTGCAACAAACCCTGCACTCCATAATCTCTTAAGCATGTTAAATGCTGGAAAGCACTTAACTAGATAATGTGCATAATGACAGTTCCACATACTTAAGATTATCATCAGCCTGGCAATTCGCTCTTATCAAAGATTTTTTCATTCCATTTCCTTTTCTTTATCCTCCTTGTGTACTGGTGCTTGAGCTCATGACAACAGGAGATAGCAAGATCACAGTAAAGATCTATTGTAGCAGAACTCCAATCACTGAATCTCATAGAAATGATCACCTTCATAAGGCAAGCCTGCAGGCTTCAGAAGCAGCCTCCAGCTCCAAGTTTTAGGGCCATGAGGGCAGGTGAAAGGAGCACAGATTGAAACATGGTGACAGGCAAGAACTTGGAGGACCATAACCTACATGAATACATCAGCAAAAGACTACAGCCAAACAGTACAGTACTGCTTCAGAAGCACTGCCGTTCCTGTTACCATATGTGGTCCATACACATAGGCTGTATCACCATATGCAGGTATCACTGTACAAATGTATCATCTGCTTTCCTAACGCCTCTGTGTCCTTTCCTCACACTGCAGCAGTCTGAGTCACTGAGAAAATGACACTCCAGTCCCAGATCCTCTTCCACCACTTTAGGTAGCAGAGGACATCATCTCCCTCAATTGGGTATCTGCTGCCTTTGTGAGGGTTTTTTCTTCCTTCTAATTCAAACATAGATGTTTATGATTAATACTCTGCGTTGCAAAGGGTTTTTACAGTAAGATGAAAAATTCTCTCTTTGATTTTGTGCTTTACTTATCATCCATAACTAAACAGAGCAGTGTAAATTTTGAGATGCGTAAAGGATGTAGATCACACTTTCTTAATAACAGTGTACTCCTGAACTTGCTATGCTCCTTGACTTCTTGAAACATGTTTCCCTGTAACCAAGAGAAAGCTGGGCTACACTGATGGGCCTGATATTCCAGAAACTGCTGTCAAAGCTTTTCCCTTTGATGTCTGTCTACGTCCTGATTGCACTGTCTCCCAGGCTGGAGGGGCAGGAAAGATATTGCTGGCATAACGCTGTGTGGCTTGAATGAAAGTAGCATCACATCTTAATCCGCTCTTGCCCCTCAAGGAACACAAATCTCCCCAGATCTAATCTTTCGCAAAAGCGCAAGCTTCATGGCAAGAGCAGCGACACTTTCATTTTGACTATACAATTTTCGCAGAGTGTAGCACAGGGGAAACCTGTATTTTGGCTATCCCAGATATAATCTAGTTAATTAATCAGACACATCTGATTTCTTAAGCCAAGAACTTTAAGTCACTTCTTCAGACAGATTTTCTCAGGAAACAAGGTTAGCAAAATCATTCTATCTGCTCATCTGTATCAGTCCTGTTAACACCAATAATTCAACCACTGGTCATGTTTAGCCAAGTTTGACAAATGGCAGAGGTCTCAAAGGCATGCAGTTCCCACAGATTTTGTGAAAACCAGTTTGACGAAAGCAGTAAATGGCCTCACCAAAGGAAAAGCTCAAGTCACCTGCAGGTTTGGTCTGCTGGCTGTGTGTCTCTTGGAAACAACACAACTGCCTCTTGCCGCTTGTCATTTGGGGTGTTTTGGTTTGTCCTGGACAAATGCCAGCTGCCCACCAAAACCGCTCCATCACTCCCCTCCTCAGATGAACAGGGGAGAGGAAATGTGATGAAAGGCTTGAGGGTTGAGAGAAGGACAGGGAGAGATCACTCACCGATTACTGTCATGGACAAAACAGACTGAACTTGGGGAGAAAAGGGAGTTTAATTCATCACCGATCAAATCAGAGTAGGATAGTGAGAAATAAACCCAGATCTTAAAACACCTTCCCCCCACCCCTCCCTTCTTCCCAGGCTCAGCTTCACTCCCATTTCTCTCCCTCCTCCCCTCGAACGGCGCAGGGGGACCGGGAATGGGGGTTACAGTCAGTTCATCACACGTTGTCTGTGCCGCTCCTTCCTCCTCAGGGGGAGTGCTCCTCACACTCTGCCCCTGCTCTAGCGTGGAGTCCCTCTCATGGGAGACAGTTCTCCACAGACTTCTCCAACGTGAGTCCTTCCCACGGGCTGCAGCTCTTCACCAACTGCCCCAGCGTGGGTCCTTCCCATGGGGTGCAGTCCTTCAGGAACAGGCTGCTCCAGCGTGGGTCCCCACGGGGTCACAAGCCCTGCCAGCAAACCTGCTCCAGCATGGGCTCCTCTCTCCACAGGTCTGCAGGTCCTGGCAGGAGCCTGATCCAGCATGGGCTCCCCATGGGGTCACAGTATCCTTCAGGCATCCACCTGCTCCGGCGTGGGGTCCTCCATGGGCTGCGGGTGGATATTTGCTCCTCTATGGGCTGCAAGGGGACAGCCTGCCTCACCATGGTCTTCATCATGAGCTGCAGGGGAAAACCCTCTGCTCCCGCATCTCCAGCACCTCCTCCCTCTCCTTCTTCACTGACCTTGATGTCTGCAGAGTTGTTTCTCTCACATCACCTCACTCCTCTCTCTTGACTGCTGTTCCACTGCAGTTTTTTCCCCTTCTTAACTATGTTATCACAGAGGTGCTACCAGCCGTCGCTGATGGGCTTGGCCTTGGCCAGCACCAGGTCTGTCTTAGAGCCGGCTGGCACTGGCTCTATCAGGCATGGGGGAAGCTTCTCGCAGCTTCTCAAAGAAGCCACACCTATAGCCCCCCCACTACCAAAACCTCGCCACGCAAACCCATAACATGGGGATAGGCGGGAGGACTTTGGAGAAAGAGGAGAATCACAGATGCTGCTGCGGGGAAAGATGTCAAGAGGGAACAAGAAAGTCAGCTGAGGTCACAGTAACTGTAAGATGGGGAGAAGCAGAAGAGACATCTGGACTTCTTTAGATCAGCTCTTCAGCAAACCATTTGTTTATTGGACCCTTCTATCTTCCTTCCCTCCTCCTTTCTTTCTTTTCTTTACTTGCAATACAAGCATTAGTGTGTCTCAGAATAAATGCAGCATCATTATCCAGCAAAAGGGATCTAGCAGTAATGTTTTAATTTTTAGGATACAGTACAAACAAATGAACAGATCCCAGTCCTTGGATGATGTAAGTTCATGTGGCCCTATGGAAGTCAGGGAGCTCTTCAGATTTACATCAGACCTCACCCAAAATATTCCAGTGCATTTAGAGATCAATAATGTGGGGGAAAAAATAAAAAATAAATTGTAACTAAGTTGTAACGCTGTGTTTTATGTGTTCACAACTGTCTTTCCTTTCTTTGAGTAATACACTCCTGAGTCCATCGAGTATGTCATGAAGAATGGCAGAAGTTAATCCATTCTAAACTACAGAACGCACCATTCCTACTAGCTCTAGGAGTGACTGAATGACCTCAAAATATTCAGACAGAATCACAGGCCACAGGGACCCAGAGACCCCTGTACCGTCCTAGGTGTGAATACATAGGAGATTTTTTACTTTGTCGCATACCATTCAGGGTCTTCTTATTTCACTTTGGCTCTCATCGAGTGGAAATGCGCCAGGCTGCCTGCAGTTCTCCAGCTGAGAGCAGGTTTTGCAAATGGTGGGGGGCTGCCTGCTGCCCTCCTTCATACAGGGAGCTCGCTGCTGGTGACGGGGGCTGTCGCCCCTGAGGAGACTGATGTACCACCCCCAGCTTACCTGCAAAGCTCACCAGTTTGGGTTCCCTCTCTCTCAGTCTCACTTTTATAAGAAGTTTTGTCAGATTACATTTAAATATGATCCTTTTAATCAGGTTACTCAGTATAATACAAGCAACATTATGATGAGATGGATGCTGTTATTGCATTACCTATTTTTATCTCCTTTGATTCTTCTGTATCTTTCATGAATCACCCGCCTGAAAATGTGACAGGTTTCTGTCAGTCACAACAGGACTGTAACAATATTAGCTGTACCATGAATTCAGCGTGACACCAAAATTGTATCATACTTGACCTTATTTGATATATTCGTGTATTGAATCAGAAGCTCTGTGTTAAGCTGCACAAAGCAAGGGAAGGTTCTTTTCTAACAAGACATTCTTCTCTATATAAATAGAGGTTTGTGCTTTTAGTGGTTGCTGTGCTAGCATGTGATCGTATGTAAATAATAATGCTATTTCTAGAAACTGTGGCTAGAAGACATTCCATTTCTCTTATTCAAGCCTGTTTACAGCACCATCAGTAGCTGGAATAACTTACACCTGATAGCATCTGTTCTTGCTATAAACTAGTGAATTTTGGCATTCTTTCCATGCCTCTGCTTTGGTGAGAACAAGCAGGGCAGAGAAGGAGACCTTCGCAAAAGTGGGAGACCTTGACAAAATCATCAGCTGGAGAAAAAAGAAGTAGGAGGAGGACTTGTACCACTGATTTCCTCAAAGTAATGGAATTCAGAACCTTGATTTGCAGTTTGGATGAGCCGCAGTAAATTGCCCAACTGTTCTTTTCTGTCAGAATAATATACTTGCAAGAACCTCATCACTATAAACTGCTGCAGCTCCATTGACTCTGGAAGAAGCAGAGCTAAAGTAACTTTTGGGTCATTTTTTTTTCCCCCCTGAGAAAAAGTGGTCCGTCACTTAAAACAAAGAACAGAGAATCAAGAGACTTGATTTTGTACCCCATTTTCTCACCGATTTTCTGTAAGAACTCACAGATAAGAGTGAGGGCTTGGTTTTCAAAGAGGTTTTGCAGTTAAATCTGCTAAGATAGGCAGTTTAAAGCTCACGTCAATCAAACTTCCTGGAGAAGCTGTATGTGCAGTCATTGGGCATTACCTGTTGCCAACGAAGTTTATAACAAATTGACCACTATGGAAGAAGGACCCAGTTTTGAATCTTTGAAAAGGTCTGTGCCCGCTTCCTTCAGCCCTGCCAAAAGTAGGAACTGATTTTTGAACACGATGTATGCTGAATGGGCTGGTCAGCACTACGTTACTTAGTAGGAATCAATATTTTAACTGTAAGCCTTGCTTTCAAGGGGTTAAATCAGAAGTATGGCTGACCATCACCTCTTTGTATCCCACCTGTTTCTGTTTTAATTTAGAGAAGGAATGAAGCAACAGAGTCATGTGTATTAAAATTCTAAAAAGTGCAACTCAATATGTTGAATATTGCTTTTAAAATGCTTGATTCTTGTTAATTCTCCAATATGGATTAATTCAGCATTGATAACAAGATATAAAATCTGACAATTTGGCATGAGCAGTAAAAACATTTCATTCAGATTTTTCCTGTGCATTTGGTATTCTGGGTCAAATAATCAATGAAGAGACTTTACTAATATAAATTTACATTCATATGACTTCATTATAAAATACCATGAATCACTGCATCATTCTGAGAAATATAATAAAATCTGCTCTTCGTCTTGCAAACAGCTGAGTTGCAAATACAAAAGCAAGGAATTCTCGCATTAATTAAAGCTCCCCAGCAAAGTTTGCTCAGCATCTTCTAAACTACCTCAGTTATTTACATTATTTATAAGTACCATTTCTTACTGTGCAAATGCAGTCAGCTGGTATCACTGAGCAAGTCAGTCTCCCACCTGAGAACTCCAGCCTTTATAACAGCAGTTAAAAGCCACTGGAGAGAGATAGCTTCACACTATTTTAACTAGAAGTTGCTAAAAATGAGCTATTCCAATATAAATGCCACGGAAAGAATACTTCTCAATTTTTCCACATCCTAGTTGTGTGGGTTGACCTCGGCTGGCTGCCATGTGCCCACTCAGATGCTCTCTTGCTCCTCCTCCTCAACAGGACAGCAGGAGAAAACTAAGATTAAAAAGCTCGTGGGTCAAGGCAAAGACAGGGCGACCGCTTAACAGTTACTGTCATGGGCAAAACAGACTCACTTTGGGTAAAATTAATTTAATTTATTGCCAATGAAAATAGATTTGGATAGCGAGAAACGAAGAAATTAAAACACCACCTTTCCCCCTTACCCCAGGCCGAACTTCACTTCTTTATTCCCAACCCCTCTACCTCCTCCCCCCTGAGCGGTACAGGGGTGACGGGGAATGGGCGATTCCGGTCATCCCACAGCAGCTCCCCTCTGCTGCTCCTGCCTTCTCACACTTCTGCCCTACTTCAGCATGGAACCTCTCCATGGGTTGCAATCCTCCAGGATAAACCTTCTCCAGTGTAGGGTCTCCATGGGCCACTGTTCCTTCAGGGCATATCCACCTGCTCCAGCCTGGGGTCGTCCACAGCTACAGCGTGGATATCTGCTCTACCGTGGTCTCTCCAGGGGCTGCAGGGCAATACCTGCTCCACCGTGGTCTCTCCAGGGGCTGCAGGGGATCCCTGCCAGGGCGCCTGGAGCACCTCCTCCCCTCCTCCTCCTCTCCCCTGTGTTGGCAGGGCTGTTTCTTACTCTCTTCCCCTCACTCTTCACTGCCAGACAGCGTTTTGTGTTTGCTTCCGGGAGCAGTTTCAGTAAGTCACAAGCATTATTTCTAAAGTTTTTGTCTTCTTGCACATGATGTTTATAAAACAATATGTAACCCAGAAAACAGATCTAGACTGACTGATGAAATTTCTCTCAGAAAAGGGGCAAGGTGCTAAGGATAAGTACAGCCACCCAGAAACAAGATTCGCCTGTTTACTGACAATGTATAATAACGATATAGCACTCACAGAAACACCCAGGACAAAGATTCATACCAGGGCTTCCTGAAATTAACTTTGTTAGAAAGAAGAAAAGGTGGGATCTCACCACTCTTTCGCTTACGGACTTGTGGAAATAAATTAGTACACAAGTAATCTTAAAACAGTAGTTGTCATATTAATTATTCTGGATTTATAAAGAACAATTATCTTTTCCTTCTTCACCCTTTCTCATTATCTTGCTGTGCAAAGTATTTCAATACATTATGGAAAACTGGACTAACTTTTGCCTATATAAAACACGCTGTGGAACACCCTGATTAACACAGAAGTAATCTGCTTACACACATAAACATTCCCATTTAAACCAAAGAACCAGAGGGCATAAAGCATAGAGCCATCTAATTAGTAGAAAACATTTTCTTTCTCTTCCTCTGTTTTTGTGCTAACTCCAGTGCTCCTGAAAATGTTGAGACGTATGCTGCACGCCCCGACTTGACGGAGAATTTGACAAGGCGGACGTGGCCTCAACCCACTCACCCAGAAAAATGCTGCCTGCGAGGCGTGCTTGCCACCACTGCTTTCTCTTCAGCAGAAAGTAGATGCTGGTGCAACCCCATGCGCTGCTCCTGAAAGAAGGGGAGGGCAGCTGCCATGGCGGGAGGAATGAGGTGCCATGCTACCGTGTCTCCCCCTCCACTCCCCCCAGGAAGGCGGTGAGGCCAATGCGGAGAAGAAGCCATGGGGAACCTCAACGCTGGTGCTCTTCTCACGTTGCTTAACATCCTCTGGCTGCATGGAGTGTCCGCACCACAGGCACGTTGCGATTTTGAGCACGCAGCGAGCATTTGGGGCAGCTGCGATGTCTGGCTTGTGTGTGCATGTGTGCATACGGGGGAGACAATTCATACGAGGAAACAGGACTGAATTCACCCTCTTACATGGGGCAACAGAACTGTTCGCAACACTCGATCGCTTCCTCTCATGGACCTATGTTAGGCACAAAAGGGAACAAACACGGACGAGATATCCCCACGCTGGGAGAGCTAAGAGAAGAGGGCTAGAAGCCAGGAATTCAGCCTGACAGAGGCACGCGCCTAAGTAAAACAGCAGTGCATAACTATTTCTCTGGATGCTGCAAGCAACTGGTTTTTTAAAACACATCTGTGTATCAAACATACATCAGGCATCTAAAGGAGAAGGGTTATGCAGATGAGAAGATCAACATTTCTTGCTGATTTTCCTTTATGACAGTTCTGATTTCAAGATGACAGTATAAACATTACAGTTTCCCAGACCACTTGCTGTTCAGGGCACTTCCCACATTCACTCCATCTGCAGATGCTTTTTAATGTCAGTACACGGACCAACGGCAGGACATGGTCCCCAGGGAACAGCCTGGCACCCTAACAGAAAAAAGAAAGGCTTGGGCGGCAAAGTATGCAGTGAGCCACGCTGATGCAGGACAGATTCTTCATTTCAAAGAGAAAAATCTGCATTCTTCAGAAAACAGTGTTCGAAAATTTAATCTTCATTCAGTTCAATGGAGCAGCTTTATAATTTACAGCACCAGATAAAGCCAGAAGATGTAATGTGAAATATCTGAAGCAGTTCTTCCCCTGTATTAAAATGCACCTTGGGCAACAGAGCCTTAACTTCTCTTAACATATGTTTCTAGCAGATAAGTAAACAATTTGGACGTGAAATGAAAATTTTCAAGATAGTTACAGTTGGAAGAACATCAGCTCATATTAGACCTCAGCTGCAGTGCCCCACTGATAAATTTTTGGGGTGGTTTGCCATAGCTGAAAGGAAGCAGTTAGGGAAGAATAAAAAGCTTTTTGTGTATAAGTTGTTGGATCAGAGATAGCAAGAAGAAAGACAGCATTTTTACATGAAAATTCTGAAAGTGGCCTTGGTGGCAGGATCAAATTGTACGCCAGAGCACGTGGCCAGAAAGCTGCGCATCTCCATGGTCAGAGAGAGATGGAGAAGCAGAGGGGGCAAAGCTGGGAATCTTAAAGGTTCCTGCGCAGAGCAGCAATCCACTCCATGCATTGAGCTGCATCAACATTTGGCTTCCTTATGACCATGGACTCCTTCGGCTTTGCGGACAAAATCTTTAGTCATGTGCATGTTAAACTTTGTGTTTGATGGTGCCCGCTGGGCTCCGCGGGGCTTTGTGTGTGGCAGCGAGCTGTGGGTGAGCACTGAAGTCATCCCGACACCACCACCGCGACGGCTTAGCAGCAGATCACAGACCAGCAAGACCCCCCCAGCAAGTTTCAGCACAGTCACAAGCTGAGTGGTCTCTTCTCAAAGCCCCCCCCGGCCCCTCGATGCTGACTTACATGCCATGGATACCAAGTGGTTCCCTGCAGCGAGCTTCCTCTCTGCCCGGATCCCTGCCCACCGGGCTTAGGGAACGTGCGTTACAGACGAGAGTGTTGCCTGTGTGTCCTTAGAGGGACCTTCCCCGAACCATTTCCAAATGGAGAAGCAGGAAACCTTGTACTTCTCCTTTCTGCCTTACTTGGCCATTAGCAGACAAACAGATGGAACCTTGCCCAAGAAAGAACAAACGCCCACCTTTAACAGGTTTATTTAAGCAGACAGAGCTCCAGTGAAGAAAAACGCATGTCACTAGAAAGGCTGCAGTATTTCACAGTGCAACACATCAGGAGAAGCACAGCCCGTGCTGGCTTGTCCTAGCAAGACGGTTTCAGACAAGCCAGACTGCCCTGTCACAGCTGTCAGCACTTCTGCAGGCCACCATCCTGTCACCGTACCTTGAGTTTCCACGGTCCTTCACCAGTCAACAGACCTGAAACTTGGACCATCGTGATCAGATCTACATGGCTGGCAAGGCCCACGCTGGCTGATGACTTAGGTGCTAGAAGTGCTTCACCCCAGCAAAGGCAAAAGAGCTTTCCCACAAGGAAGCTCCACGTCATCTTCTGTAAGCGCTGTCAGCAAGACCTTGCAGCAGCTGTCAATAAGAAAGGACTCCAGACATTGTCCACTATGCAACCTTGCCTTTAGCTGCTTATAACTCTGCTAAATATTAGCCGTCTGAAGCACTATTTCCCCTATCCTGCAGCTGTCTCAGACTGAATACAGGACGTTTTAGCTGGTCCTGAGAATAACAAATACACTTTTTTTGCCAAATCACAAAGATTATGATAAATTTTTCACCAAGAATATCTTCATGCAGGGACTTAAAATTTGATGGCCTGGTGGTGTGAACACAACCAGCGACAGCTTTTTACCAGTGGTACTAAGTACCTACCATACCTGCTTGCACAGTGCACATGTTGCCCAGAAACAAGCTTGCACCTTGCCTGGTGTGGTGCCTGCAGCAGTACAAGCCAGGAGCCTGCGCTGCCCCTCTGCTGTGCTGCCAGCCACCTTCCCATCATAAAACACCTCCGGAAAGACACCAGCAGAAGCTGTCTCATCCTTCTCTAGGGCTGGGTCCACAGGGAGAACAGCCACACCTACTGATGATGGGTGGCACAGGTCTCCATCCCGCACTGCACGGCTCCTGCACCACTGGGGATCCCGGCCGTGCACACAGGGCATGAGGGGAATGTTCCTGGGATTTCTGATCGTTTCTTACACAGTCATTGAGAATGGTACCAAATGCTTTTTATATAATCATGTAAGATTAAAAACCGAAACTCCAGAAGATGGGAAATACTGAATTAATGTTGACTGAACAACTCCCAAATCCCACCTTTTGTTACCTAACTACGAACATTATTCTTCAGGATTTCTGCCTCATTTACTGCACTTGTTTACTATAGCCTTTTGCATTTAATATTTTTAAGTATAGATTAATAAATTTGGAATATATGATTCTATTAATAAAGCTATTTTGTTTAGCATGAGCACTGTTTATCATACAAAACACATCTGAACAATCACAAGGGAAAATAGTACAGTGGTGACTCCATGTCCTTCTTGTGCCCTGTGAAAGATATTTACTCGTTCTTCTCCCATTCCAATAGACTATCAAAGATCACCTTCTTGATTTTTAAGTAATTTCCTGTGTTCTTTCTGAACCCTAAGATGAATAAAAGCACTCAAAAACAAAACATGAAAATAATTTAATCAGAAACTGTAATTTTGTCTCCAAATTGCAGTGAAGAATTCTTAAGTGGCTTATTATAGTTCCTTTAATAGTTCTCCAATGGCTTATTACTATGTTATTTTACGTGGACAGCTAACTTGCTAGCCACATGAGATTGCTGAAGTTATTCATCATGCATTTTGACTCACCGGCCAACCTGACAGTGACTGACAGTCTCTAGAAAAATATAGTACAGCTAAAAAACCTGACCTAACTGTAAAACAGCTTCCTCTGTGATACTGACATAATCAAATAGAGTTTTACATATGTCACACTGTTGCTGCAGCAACCTGGCCTGCTCTCCTCTGACTACTGATAGGGAGCGTCTAAGCTTGCTATGGGCTCAGACGTCTAGAGATTCATCTCTTGGGACCATTCCAGAGAAATCAGGATTAATTTGCAGTTCCTCGAAAATGAAGTAACTATTTCACGTAAACTACTTTTCACATTCCATCAGGCCTGAGCTTCCTATTCATAACCTTTATAGAAATGACTGCGTTGGCACCAGGCCCCCAAGACATTTAGGAGAAAGCCGTTCGCACAGCAGGAAGGAGGATTAAAATGGCTTTGGCTTCTCTTGTATTTTTCTTGAATGTAAGCGGAGAAAAGGTTATTTTTGTGAAAGCAAAAGTTGTATTTTGTGGGGGGTGGGTTTCCTCTGGATGTTTATATCTCAGTGCAATCTAATTTTCAGTTCTCCTTATCTTTGTCAGGGATGAGACCGAGACAGTGAAAGCAAAGGACTGTAAGCACTGAGATGTGTAGTTCCTGAAGCCAGAGCTAATTCCTGGCTAGCATGGCTGTAGAATTTTATGAGGACATCTGAATATTTGATAAAGACTTCAACAGTTTTGACGGTATGGTCTACATCACTGCACATGACTGGAATGCTCTGAAAGCCTCTTTCGGACTGCTTAGACCCTTTCTTGGGGAAGAAGAGGGAAACACAGTGCTGGAACATGATGCAAGAGAACAAGTCAGGCCAATTCACACGGGTTGCTGTATTTGCCTGGGAGTTACAGCCTAGTAATACACTTCACCACCTTGCCAATGTACACAATATCCTTCTAGAAAGCGCATAAATAACAAACTGTTTCTGTATTCAAAATATATATAATTACAGAGGGCATGTGTGCCATAGTGGAGTAGTCCATGGGAGTGTCAAACCGGTGAAAAAATTTTGAAATTCTTCTCTGCCCTAAAGGTGCCCATCCCTTGCTGACTTACCATGCCTGATCTTCAGCAGAACACGACCCTGCTGAGCAGATGTGAAGCCAGAGGCCGGAGAGGACATGGCAAATCATGCTGAAAAGATGCTCAGAAGAAATCTGAGTGGTGAAAAGGCATTTCCAAAGGCCATGGACGTTGGTGGCCTCTGAGGGGCTTCTGCCTAAGGTCAGATACAGCACCTAATATTGTCCACTACCCAAATCGAGAGCAGCAGGCACATGCTCTGCTTCTTCAGAGAATTCTCCAGTGTCAGGGAAAATCTTCAGCATTGTCTGCTTTGCACTGCATGTCCAAGGCTGAGCTCCAAGTGTGTGCAAACCATTCAGGCCATAAAACACCTACCTATAAATTGTTTAGTTAAACACACTTGGGCTGCTGTACCAGGAACACTTAGCACCTCATACTACTAATTTCCAAAGGATCTATGCAAATCTTCACCTAGTATACAAACTATAAGGGAATGTCCGAGTTGTGATGCAGTGGGCAGAGGTCTGGGGTGATGGCACTCGATAGACCGGGAGTCACACCCAGCTTTGCCACAAGTTTGTCAGCAAAACACTTCAGTTATCTGGTGTTGGCTTCCCCAGTCACAAAAAAAACACCTAACTGTATGTGCTTTGTGAAGTACTTTGAGCTCTGCTGCTTCAGAAGATCTCAGTGTTGTTATCATTCATTACAATTCTTGTTGAAATATGACACAGTTCATACTACATGAGACAAAGCAGTAAGGAAACTAGTTCAACACAACCCTTCATTGCATGGCAGACCCCAAAAGCACCAATTTCCATGGATTTGCCTTCTAATTATATGGTCTAAGAATATAAGCTACATACAGCTTTTCTTCTCAGTACTGTCTTGCAGAATCATGCTAAACCCAATTCATATAATCCAGCTTCCCCTAAAGATAGCACAGTTCATAGTAGTTGTTGTTTCATTGTTCTATTACATTACAATATACAGTAGTAGTGTTACTACAGCTAGGCAAAGTTATAGCGAGGCAAGACTCGTAAAGAGAAGTAGTATCCTTTGATTTACCTGTTTAGAGTTGTAGCTGTAAGCCCAGATGCGTGGGCTGCTCTTGCTATTCACTGCAGGAAAGCAGAAAGTTAGAAACCTGCTGGCTTCGATGTGCGCTCTCATGGACCATGAAGACCAAAGCTCTCAGGTAGGAGAAGAGACTTAGCATTAAAGAAGTAAGCAACTAAAGTAATACTCTGGATATGTTGGGCTGACATACAGACTACCATTAACTGCAGAAACAGCAGTGGCAGATTAGGCAGCCTAATTACTCACCTGGGGATCTGGCTTGCATGCTGAGGACATTAATGACACATCTCTCCCTAGGAGGGGAAGGGGAGGTGATCTTTAGCAGAAGTGAGTGGCAGCAAGTGCCATATAAACATCCTGGAAGGACTCTGCTCTATCGCTTATCCCAGAGGAAGGGGAGAATTAACTTGTATCTTCAGATATTTTTTTCTTCTTTTCTTATAGCTCCCTGATGTTGCTCTTTTTTAAAAGCTTTTTTTTTTCCAAAACCTTTGATCCACAGCATGCACTAGCATCTTTTCCTGTTTATTGTCCAAAACATTTAGAACTGAAAAGTCTGTATTACTTACAGAGTACTGAATGGCTCTTACTATATTTTAGCATGTTCCACCTTTAAAAAAAAAAAAAAGTATTGTTTGTTTGTCAGTTTTGGTTCATGATTTTTCTTTTTTTCTTTGTAGAGCATACAAAATCACAGTGATTGTAAGGTCTCAGTGGTGTACCACTGAATTCAGAGAGCGCTCTGTTCCTTCTCCACCTGAGAGCCAAAACAAAGCCTCAGCATCTGTGATAATGCTTCTAGCAGAAGCATCTCTTGGACAGGACGACTGTGGGAAGCTTCGCTGCTCCTTCATGTGTAGGTAGAACAATGAGTTTCCCACACTTGCTCACTCAAAACAAGTCCTGCTCCATATTTCTGTGGGTACTTCTGCAGTCTGACTGTCACTTCCACCTACTCAGCATTGCACCAGGACCTCCATGCCATTTAGCAATATGGAAGGATGGCTGGTCTTGAACCCCAGCCAGAATCAATGCGCTGTAAACATAATTTTCCTTGAAATAGACCAAGTTTGCATGTGCAGACTCAACAGCAGAATATGGGAACAATTTCAACAGTAACCAAATTTATAACACTCCCCTTTTAAACTTGTGGTGGTGTAGTCTGAAAGCCCAAAGGAAAAAACAACCAGAAGGTGTAATTGTAATGAGTCTGATGGACCCAAGAAAAGAAGCTCAAAACAGAGCCCTTGAGACTACTTCTAGGTCTTTGTCCATCCTTCTGGGGCATATAACTGATTCACATTTCCCAGTGTTTGCGCCACCCTCATTTCATGTCTCGGCACAGGTAAAGCTGTAAAGATAATACAAGGAACCTTCTGCACTGTCAGAGGAATCAAAAGAAAAAAAAGGTATTTTAGTCATCCTCTCAGATACTCGCTCCTCTAGCTGAAATGAAGAAGATGCCTATTTGGAATAATGAAACAGTTTTAATTTTGAATTTTGACTTTGCTCAGTGAAAGCAAATTCGTCATCTGAAAGCTAATCACTTTCCAGATAACACTGTATCACCTTCAGCAGAAAGAGAAAGAAAGAGGGAAGGGTAATAACCTTCCCACTGCAAAGCTTTCCCAAAATCATAAACTCATTACTGCAAACTAAAATCTAAAGGCAACCAAAAACTAGGACACACTGGGCTTGGGGGTTACAGATCCAAAGCTGTGGAGTAAAACTAATCAGTCCTTGGACAGGATTTTTTTTTTTTTTTTACTGCAGTACAATCTATAGTCTAGTTGGTCAAATCAAGCCTTTCTGAGAAAAGAAGATTAAAGGCAGTTGTTTAAAATGGGGGGGGGGAGCAGCAGGATTTAAGCTTTATTACTGACCAAGATATATAAAACAGACTGTAATGAAAAAACAGCATTGAGATTGTACTTGCGGTCCGAATGGAAAACGTTAAGCGAAGACAGGGCCATATGGAGGAGCTTATAGTTACAGCAAGAACTGATGCTGAGGCAAATGCCCTCTGAATAAGTGAAATTAGGCGTTATGGGAAAGGGGCAGGAATTTAAAAAAAAATATTACAGCTGAACACTACAAATAGGCTATAAGCAAGAAATGAAATTCAGAGAAATGTTATTTTATTTTATTTTTAAGTATTGTTCCTCCTGTGCCTTAATCGTTAATTGAAAAAGCACTAGGTTAATTATCAACTATTTTGCATAAACAAAATATTTGATGAAAAATTCTTATCCTGTGGCAAAATTTCATTCATTTGAAGACTTCATCCTGTATTTTACCAAAATCTTCACTGTCTGAACTCATGCACATGTGTTACATAACCGCATTTGAAGCCTTGGTGAACCACAGCAGGATGTCCTATTTATCTGCCCACCTGGAGCTCACTGCAGCACTATGGACCTATTTCACAAAGGGGCACATTAAGATATCCCTTGCGTAAGTTAAGAGAAAATAATAAAATACTGCAGCACAGATATCAATGCCTTGGCTTGCCTTCCATTTCATTTTCCTATAACCCACTTGACTTTTCATCAAGATAGCTAGGTGAAATTTGCCGTATTTAACCACATATCTCCTGAGATGTGACATGCCGGACAAACATATCTGTGTGATGTATTTTTTTATTGTTACTATCTCCCTCAGTGCTGTCTAAACCATCATAGCTCTGGCACAAGAAAGGCAAATCCAGCCTTGCTTCCTTAGTCTTCATTTTCTGGTCTCAGGATGGTTTTTTTTATGGTTCTCCATCAACTTTTACTGACAAGTGGTCCAAGACAGAAGAAACTCAAGCTCGCTGTTTTTGTTAATACAGCCCTGAGCGGATGGCTGCCTGCTGCATAATCATCAAGCCACAGTATTATAGACTATTTGAAGACCATCATATGCCTTTACAGCTCATCTATTTCATGCTAAAGCAGATATTTAGGATGTAGGCATATTCTGACAACAGAGACACAAACCACCAATTTTCTGGAAGGTGAAAGTCTCTTCTGTAGTTTCTTCAAACCCTGAGGTGCACTTTACACTGCCCCAGCAATAAGGACATTCTGGCCATGGCACAGCCACCCAGCAAACACCCTTACTGAGGCATCAAGAGTGACAGTGGAGTGGGTCACCGCAACGCTGGCGAGCTTCATGAGCTCCATGGCCAGCATTGCTGGCGAGCTCCAGATGCTCTGTAGAGTGCACTTGCATAAAACAAGAGCTAAAGATGCATAGGACCTGATTTTGTCCGATCCTACCTCTTATTAGGAAGGGTGGTGAGTAGGTAGGTCAGTCAGGGGAATTACCAAAGTTTCATCATTCTCAACATATTAAGTATGTCCAGGCAGCTCTTCAAGCATTTTAAACTGGCACAGCTCCCTTGAGTTCAGTAAAAAGATGCCCATTTACACCAGCCGAGCACTGGCTTCATGACTTTTTAACATGCCCCACTGGAGCAATCCAGTGTGGCAAACACCTTCCACAGTGAAAAATCCTGGAAATGCAGTCGTATGGACCTCAAAGTAGTCCACCCCTCTGCATCGTCAAGCCTAGGTGGCAGACCACAAAGAAAACACCAGTGAGATTTTAATTTTAATAATTTAGGGTGAAACCATGCAAATAATTATGCAGTCAAGTGTTTTCCCCGAGCTCACTATATACATTGAGGCCACTTGGCCCCACTGACCTTTCGAGTGCCCTGCTAAGGTGCTGGCAATACATTTTTCACCTGCCTTTTATAGGGTATTTTTAGCTTGATTAACCCTTTAAAGCATGCAAGCCAAACGTTGCACTGTCTCACACTTGTACAGTACTGTCAAATCCAACGAGGAGGGAGATGCATGAAAAAATAATGTTTGGACGTTTTGGTGGCAATCCTTTAGCAATATTTGTAGCAATATAGTTTTCTGTTAAGTGTACGATGAGGAAATTTAGGCAAGTTGTATTACCGTAAAACAATAAACCACAGAGCATTCAGGATCTAGATAATGCCTCACGATCAAATGATAGAAAATGCAGTCCCACTTCCCCCAGTATTACCAAACAGAATAACTTGTAGACACCTAGTAAGAAATACTTTTGAAAATTAGCATTTTAATGATGTTCAAATAGGATAGAGACTTTCCAAATACAGTTTTTGCCACGTCACACTGATAAAGCTCAAACATGTATTATTATCATTCCCTTCACAAACAAAAAGAGTTGACAAAAAGTAGCGAATTTGCAGTGAAATTAATTAGGCTGTCGTCTTTATAATTCTCACAGTGTGAGAATGGTAACATCATGCAGGAAAACAGTTCACAGCTCTAGCCATGCTTGGGGAAATACATATATTTTGTAATCTATACTGGCAATTTCAATTTATGAGAAAATAATATTTCGCAGATTAGGTTGACTTATATGTGTCTGGTTTATATCTATATTTCTCAACTGGAGAGAAGTATTATGGGGCTAATCCTGCATCTTTGAAAACACAATTCAACAAACCATTGGGAATTTTGCTTAAGTAAGGAATAAATCAGTGCAGAGTATGAACCCATACTTACATATTCCATTTAACTACAGACACACACAAATTACTGAAAATTACTTCTGGTACAAACTGAATGGTATCTATTTCATCACCTAAAGCAGTTTCTATGAAACCAAAATCTACTCATTTGTTCATTTTCAGGAGTTGTTAATTTTAGAGATTAATTCCGAGATTCATCCAAGTATAACTTCCTGCAGGTATTTGTTGAAAACTGCCACATTCTCTTTTTAATTAAACTCCAGTGATATGTTAATAACTTGCATACTTTCTCAACTATTGGTTAGTTCTGATCCATAGTGTAGCCTGAATGACTACCATTTATGAATTTTCACATAATATCGCTGAAGTATATTCTTATAACCTAGTCAGAAGCTGCAATGGCCTGAAGGACACACAGTAAGAAATGAGAAAGCTCTGCATCCAGTATTAACAAATAAATTTTGTTGCTGCTGAGATTTCAGTGCTTTGGACGCTGTTTTTGCAACTTAGCACCTGCTTGTCTTATTTATATTCTTCCTTCTGTTATTTGAATTCATTTACTTTATACAGGTGGTACAAGTAGGATAGATAAGAAGGCTAGGTTGACTCAGTGTAAAAACTAGACATTCCTTGGTATTAAATCAAAAATATTAGGGTCATGAACTTTAAATATACCTTTATATAATATAGTCTCGTGGGCTATGTGTAGATAAAGATGGTATTTCCTTGGGCAGCTCTATTAGTTCATATATCAAGGGAAAAGCTTTTTAACATGAATGTTAAAGAAATACTAAGTGAGACACTAATATTTAAGTATTGTACTACCTGAAAGTGAAAACTGTATCTTATCTCACAATCCATTATTTTTATACTAATGAGTTAGTTTTACTGGTCACATTGCCATCCCTCATTTTCTTATTTAGAGGGCTAGAAAAGTAGTCATTAGCTAGATGCTGAGAAATAGCTTGAATTCCTATTGCTTGCAAGTCCTTTCTCAACTAATTAAATACCAACAAGAGAATCCATTCATTTATATTATAAGCCAGAAAAAAATAATTTAAAAAAAACCCACAAAAGCTCCTTTACAGTCAAAAATGCAATTAAACTACCAGTGTATTAATTCAGGTGCAAGCTGCTGCACCATTGTACAGCAGTGCTTTCCTTTCCTTAATTAACTAAAACATGAACAAGAAAATCTGATGGCTTAATAGCATTTTCTTCACTGTCAGAAATGCTTTGGCATGATTTTATTATGTTATCACAAAGGATGTTGGAGGAGTTACTGCCATTACTTCTGTCTGTCACCTCCAAGAGTGACAGATTCCACGCAGAAACTTGCTGCTGTTAACGGATGTGAAGGATTAATATTTTATAATGTCATTACTTTATAGGCAGCATAACTATAGCAATAAGGAATCATTTAATATTTTAGGCATTCACAACCGTGTAACACACAAGGAGCATTTACTCTCCCGCAGCATGGCTTTGGATGTGTGTTTGGTTGCTGTGACTGACAGCCGAGCAGTTTGTCATACTTGGTGTTCATATTGTGGTGGAAGGAAAGAGTCAAATCAGTACTAGGCTGCCAGCGCTGCGTGCACCAACGGAGTGAATCCGAACTAGAGACACACACAGATCCCGCAGCAGAGACTCTACAAACCACGGAACAGTCTAGGGAGAAGCAACGTGGGCAACTGCCCGTGAGCCTCGCTAGACCAAACAGCAGGAGCAAAGCAAGGCGCGCAGCGGGAAGGCTGACAGAGGGAGGAGTGCACGCCCCGAAATCTCTGCCTCGGTCCCTGCGATGCTGACGCCAGCTGTGAAGCTGAGGTTGCCTCCTGCACAGAGCTAAGCATTTACACTACATTTAAGCAAATATGTTTCCCTTTAAACTCCAGCATGCTCCTTTTTTCCCTCAGAGGCTATTCCCATTACAGCTAAGGAAGTTAAGGCTGCCTAGCAGCAGCGATGATGCTCGTGCATTTCTAAAGCGTCCTGCTGTAGCACGTGGCTGAGTTATTTGGACATGTTTTACTTTTTTCCACAAGTTTCATCAGCCCTGAATTTACCAGTGTGTGAAAGGACAAAGCTTTATGTTTCACGTGCTCTGTGCCTGTGCAGGGACATTCCCCTCAGCTCCAAACTGGCGCGGTTACACTGTAGTGGCGAGCAGAGAAACAGCAAACTTCACCTGCATCCCGTGACAAAAAAGTGAGCATACACTGAACATGGACAGTTACAAACTTCTTACAGATTTTCAGCTGCCCGGTGCTGAGTGCCTTCAGCTTTCTTCCCCCCTCCCCCCCTCTCCTTGCCTTTGCCCAGAGCTTTGAGGGACTGTGTCCCTCAATTTAAATGCTTCAGTCACCATCGGGTCCCTTGCTCCCTGCGCACGAGGAGCCTTCTGTTTGATGTTTAAAGGAGCGCTCGCGTGGGGAAAGCTGCGTGGGGTTCACGCTGGCCAGGTCCAAAGGCATCGACCACCGACCTCCTACCCCACACAGGAGCACGCCTTCAGGAACGCATCTCCCCGGGCAGCACACACAGCTTCTTTTCTCTCTTTTCTTTGTTTGCTCCGTGCTCAGTGTTTGTCAAGCAAAAGAGGGTCAGGCAGAGGAACAGGAGCACGGCGGATTCTGCCTACATCTCTTCCACAGTTTCCCCTAACCCCCCAACTCTTTCGACACTTCGTATTCGCTGTCTCGCCTGACTGGCACCAGAAGCCCACAGCAGGGAGAGAGGCAGCCGGCGAGCCGAGCCCCGTTTCCATGGTGCGGAGTTCTCTACTTCTGAATAAACCCCTGTTTTCTGGAGCTACCCGTACGCACAGCGCCCGCGGAGCCAGGGCCGGGGGCCGAGGGCAGAGGAGGGCGAACAGGTCCCCCGGGCTCCGCGGTTCCCTCGGCAGGCTGCGGCTCCCCGCTCCCGACCCAGCGGACCGCGGCACCTCTCGCCGTGCGTTTTCGGGTCACGGCACCGCTCCTGCAGGCCCCCGGCGCGGCGGGGACAGGCGGGGTTCGAGCGGGTTTGGGCGCCCCAGGCCGGCTCCATCCCCGGCCCCGCTCCGCTCCACCAGGACCCCCGCGCCCAACTTCCCCGCGTCCCGCCGCCGCGCACCGGGGCAAACTTTCGGGAGCGGCACCCGGGGGAGCCCCGCGGAGCCCGGCGGGCTGCGCCCCGCTCCCCGGGCAAACTCCTCGCCGAGGAAAGCTACAGGCTGGGGGGGGGGGGGGGGGGGGGGGGGGGGGCATCCCGGCACCCCCAGCCCTGGTGCGGCGGCCGGGGCAGGGCGGAGGGGAAGAGCCCGGCAGCCGGCGGTGCCCGCGGGAGCGGGGCTGGCAGGGCCCGCGGGCGGCACTCACCGATCCGCAGCACTTGCTGCCCGCTCCGGGGCAGGCCGGCCGAGGCGCAGAGCAGCACGAAGAGGAGCCCCCCGCCGCCGCCGCCGCCACCGCCCGGGGCCAGGCGCCGGGGCCACCGCGGGCCGAGGGCGCTCGCCATCCTCCGCGCCCGCCTCAGTTCATGCCGGGCTCCGCGGGCGCGGGCGGCTGGCTACCCCCGGCGGGGCCGGCTGCGCGCCGCCGCTCCGCGCCGCCCGCCCATGGCGCGGGGGTCCGCGCTCCCGACGCCGCCGCGCCGCGGCTCCCGCTGCCCTCGCCCCCCGCCGCCGCGGGGAGGGGAGGGAGGGAGGGAGGAGGGGACGGGGGGGGCGGCTCCTCCCGCGGGGCGGCCCCGGGCGTGGCGAGGCGGCTCCGGGGGCTGGCGGGGACCGGCGGCGTGGCTGGAGCCGCGCACACGGGGACGCCCACACGCACGCGAAACCGTCCCGCTGCTGCCCGGCACGGCGGGACCCATGTGCAGTGCCGGCCCCCCGCGGGTCTCTCCCCGCAAAGCCCCTTCTTGGCCCGGGGGAAGCTCTCCCTCCCTCCCCGGTCCCGCCAGCTCCGCAATTCCTTCTTCCCCGCCCCCGTGATATTGGGGTTTGAAATGCGGTGAAGCCGGGGCAGGAGGCAGCTCCCTTCTAGGTGGCCATGTGTGGGACAAGGTGGCGGTGCTCGATTTCTGGAGGCTGAGGGACACCTCTTGGGGATGGGGTGGACGCAAGGCACCCTTTCCGTGGTGTGTTCGCCACCCTGGGCCTCCGCAACCGAGCGAGGGGCAGGAGGTGACGTGTCCCCACAGCGCATCTCCGCAGAGGTGGCAGGAGGAGTCCCCTCAGCAAGCGGCCTGCGGGGCTGCGCTCCGGGATTGGGAGTTCACAAAGTTCAGCTGATGAAACTCAAGGCTGGCTTTGAACAGCTGGGCATGGGGACCAGAACGCTCCCTGTCCTTGACTCGGCCAGCGAATCGCTTTTCCCACATGACCTGACATTCTCAAGTTCTTTTAAAATCTCAGTTTTAAAGGCTCAGTGAAACTCCAAACGCTTCACTACAAAGTAAACATATGGGCCCTGAGCTGTTCTGCAAAAAGAAAAAAACATGCCAGGAGAATGACTCCCATCTAGCAACAGAACTAAAACTGCATAGCTGGGATCCAAAATTGAAATAATTTAAATTTGTTTATTTTGTATTCCTCTCCAGTCTGTCTAACTATTGTTCCAGAAATTAACTCCTCGGAGCAGCCGCAGCACATGCTGAAGCGCAATGGAAGTGCAATCTCCTACGTTATATCCCCCAGTCAGTCTCCAACATTGCCTGCCTCTGCCAACGCCTGCCTCTGCTGTTGACAGAGCAATCTGGGCTATTCAGGGGTTCTCACTGCCGAGATTCCCAGCCAGGATACTGGTTAGTGCCCCACTTCACACTTCTTACGGGAAGTTCTACATACATCTTGGAGAATTTTTGCCCGTGATGTTTATTTCTTGTTTGTTTCCCGAAGAGACGTCCTTTCCTCAGGAGCAGAGCTCAATCCACCGGCAGGCACAAGCTCCCTGCCAGCCCCCCGGGTGACACAGCTACATTTTCCGTCTCCTTTCACGCTTCATCTCCCGCTGCCCTGCCACGGTGCTGGCACCTAGCTCGGCCGAGCCTCCTCTGAGGCCACCACAGCCTCACGCCGCGACGTCGGCATCGCAGCTCCGGCCCCACGCCCGCTCTCACAGCCCTGCGTGACCAGCCGCCCCCATGTCCTAGTCCTGCGGGCCATGCCATGATGTCACCCCAGCAGAAGGTGGCAATTACATGAAATCACTTGCATGGCTGATAACTACAGGGTACGCTCTCGTGTGGGAAGCAGAAAAGGAACCCGTCGGGCCACCCTGGACTGGACTGAACGACTCGGTAACTTTGGAACAGGTTTGTAATCTGTCACTGCCTTTCAAATCACCGCACATGAGAGGAGGCACGAATCTTCTAACCTGGGAAAATCTCAGCCACCGAGCAATGGCTAATAGCAGCTACCCTTCAGGTACACGTCCACCCACTGTATGAAGCCGTGCAATAGAAGTAGCTCTGAGTGGAGTGGCAAGTTCTATTTTCACAGTCATGCTGGCATGGCAAATAACAGTGATATAACAGCAAGTACCGGTTTCCAAAGGGAAGTCGTATTAGTTCCACTTGCCTGAGAAATGGTGCTATTTTGAGGAAAAAAAAAAAAAGGAAAATATTTCATCAGGAAAATACACTTCATGATATTTTCAGAACCACTTGTCCTGGCTGTAAATGGGTTCCTGCAAAAGTCAAAGACACCTCAGCGTTCAATTCAGTGAGATAAGAGGTTGACCAGAACTATATGCTTTTGAAAATACCACTGGTTTTAGTCTTCTGCTTCTTCGAAGCTCTTAAGAACACGGGCTGAGCAGAATGGGAAAAGTAAGGGTTTAATAATGACTGAGAGAGGGTGGCAGAGACCTGCAGACTCTTGCTACCGGTAGCAGAAACCCGAACAGATCAAACTCTGCTAACCCCTTGTGGCAGGAGTGGCTCATAGGAAACCTGGAAGAGGTACTAGCTTCTGCTTCAGGGTGTAGCTAAGTGTCACCTACGTTGTACTACACAGCTTCATGCATAAATAGCCATGGCTTTAAAAAAACTACAAACAGTTATGGAAAATTTCAAATTGGCTCTAGTGCTGCAGAGACTGGCCAAAATTTAAAATGAAAAATAGTATTTTCGCTATTGTGGAAGATGGTTATTGCCCACTGTTTCTGGTTTTATTTATGTGTACGATCCCTGTGTCCTGTATTGGTTGGAGCAGACATGAAGTGGAAGGTTGTGTTTTCACAGTTTTTCACAGGAAAACTGGGGGAGGAGAGGTTTTTTAAACTGCCCACTTTGAGATTTAAAACATTTCCTCGTGTCAATGGTTCTGAAAAACATGTTTTAGAATTAGAAAGGGACCATTTTGAAACACAAAAAGACAGAAAAAGTTTTAAACTGACTGAAATTTCCCTGGAAGTATCTTCCAGGTTTCTAATTTTACAGTGAGCTCTAATCCATACGGTGCATTTGTTGCTTGCAGCGTAGTAAATCACCCAGGAAGCTCTGTCTTGCAAAATCATGGCATGCTTTACGAGGAATGTTGGTTTATTTTTGGCTGATACTTTAAAATGAGAATTCTCAATACAGTTCATCTCAATACAGTTAATCTTGCTAGTCTCCAGTTATCGATATTCTTGAATCTTTAATCTTCTTTTGGACTTCATTCAGAAAGAGTAGGGAAAAAGCCCAGGTCTCTTGCCAATCTTTTTTCTCCCAGTTAAGCAGGTTTGAATGCCAGAGCCTTAACATGTGAACTGTTGTTCAGCTCATAGTGGCTGCCACATTTGCTTACTCACTCATTGCACTGTCAGTATTTAGATAAATTTATTAGGAAGATGTGTTGAAATACCTTGAGAATGAACGGTAGTGTGTGTAATCAAAGTCTCTTCTATCATATAGCACATTAATATTACAGACAGTAACACAGAGTCTTTTACACAGGAATATGGGGTCTTTATTGTTATTATGTACTTTATAGTTTAAATAATACTACTAGGCTAATAGCTAAAACCTTCTCTGGTACCAGGGCCTCATGACTGAGTCTGGGGATGTAAACCACTTTACTTGTCTTTTTCATCCATTTCAGAATTCTGGTTTTGAGTTTGGATGTGGCCAAAATACCAGAAAGTCAACTGTATGCAAACATGTAGGAAAATCTGGAAGTTTCCAGGAAATCTGGAAATTTTCTCAATTTATGAATCAGTTTCTAAGAATTTTTACCCATGTTGTGTTGTCCTCGACTTCAACCAGACCTTATCCAGTCTAAGCTGCTTTCTTACTGAGTTGAGACCACAGGCTGCAGTTAGCATTCATTTGGGAAGGCTGTGTTTTCCACATTTGTCTCCCAATAGCCTTCTACTATCATGAAGTACAAGATTCAGCAATAGATTGTAGAGTATCACAGTAATAAAAGCTCCGAATGGTAACATAATAAATCAGACTTCCCCAGGTCTTTCATAACCTACATGCAACACCTGATAACGCAGAAATTGATAGCATCATCTAAATACAACCACACCAAATCAGAGTTCTGCTCTTCCAACAAAAAGCTGGGATCTTAAAAAAAATCTTTCACCCTAAATGTACCTTAGAAAAAAGCCATAAGAAACTGAAGAGTAAAAGAAGAGACAAAAGCATCCTTTTCTTGTCCTTTTCATTTGCAAAATAAATATCACTCCAAAGGACATAGGAGCTGAAAACCCAGATGATTTGTTGAGTTCTTCATCTCCTGAGCCCCAACATCCATTGTGGCTCATTTGGCTGTGGGCTTGGATTTGGCTGCTCCATCAACATTTGGGTTTCCCCTGCGTGTCCTGCCTTCTCACACCTTCTCTTGTGCCCGACCATCAGGCCTAGGTTAGTGCGGCCCCTTCACAGTGACCGTGTCTCACCCAGCACCAAGACACCGTCATCGCAGTGAACCTGTCCCACATGCCCGAAAAATTCTCTCAGTGCCATAGACAGACTGTTCATCCGATGAACTGTTTGAAGACAGTGCAGTAGCTCAGATCCCCCCTCTCAACCACTTTTTCCCTCTCAAACCAACCAAATGCTCATGTATATCCCACCCTTCATTCCTGTCATCTGCCCACTGACCTCTTCAACGCTTTCTGCTGTTACTCCCTCACCTGCTTGCTGTCAATTTGCCCCATTTAACCCCCTACAAAATTAATTTCTGGGTCTCTACATGTCTTGCCTCTGGTCCTAACACTGCATCACCCTTCCTTGAGGAGGAAATCCCATGGAGAGGAGAGGAGAGGAGAGGAGAGGAGAGGAGAGGAGAGGAGAGGAGAGGAGAGGAGAGGAGAGGAGAGGAGAGGAGAGGAGAGGAGAGGAGAGGAGAGGAGAGGAGAGGAGAGGAGAGGAGAGGAGAGGAGAGGAAATTTGTCCTCCACTTCCCTGACTGGTAACAAACCAGGAGCTAGCCCCAAGCATCCCTGCAGCCAGTGGGAACACACATAACCTTCACACCTCTGAGGGTGCTGTTGCTCATGAAGAACAGCTGTCCTGGGAGAACCGCTACAGAGATCTGTGGAAGGCGACACGACAAGACAAGAAATCTGGTCTGCAGAGCAGAGCTGGTGGATGTGAGTGATGGAGCGCCGTGGAGGTGTTGGCAGGGGAGAGGAGAAAGCTGTTTGAGTGGAATAATTCCAGATTCCCCTGACACATCCTCAATTCTGCCTCAGTTGAGGTCAAAGATTATTTTTATAGTTTTTTCGCTCTCTCTTTAGGAGCATATTGCCAAAACACCACTGAATTTCATGTAAGTGAGGAGGTTAAACTAATTTTTAAACTCAAAAGTGTTAAGGCACAAGTATTTTTACTGAAGCATCACAATATATAGGAAAGTAAATATAAATTATTTCCCCGATGAAAACAGCACCGTGATTACAGCAAGTTTAAACATCACATTTTAAAAAGCTCTTTTTGGTTCAAATGCTCTCTTTATTTATGTTCGCAAACTCATAAATGCAGTTCTTCCCTTTCCAAACTCTTTTCACTAAAAATACTACAGCGAATCTCTTAAGAAACTAACATTGATCCACTCCATTGAACCAGTCTAACATTAATCTGCAAAACCGCTTTTCCCTGAGCAGTACGTACTTTTATCCACTGTACTATTTAGCTAAAAGACATAAATAACATGCAACTCAAACACAACCCACTGAAAACCTTTCTCAGCCAAAGACCTACTACATATTTTTCTCCAATAAATGGTACACTAGGGACTTTTTGAAAAAGGAAACTTCTGCTGTATATACATAGAACATCTTGGCACATCTTCCGTGGAAGAAGAGATTTTTGTCAGTTTCTGCTTAGTCACATTAAAAGAAAGCTGAAGATGGACATTTTACAAGGGCATGTAGTGATAGGACAAGGGGTAATGGCTTGAAACTGAAAGAGGATTGATTTAGATTAGGTGTAAGAGAGAGATTCTTTACTGTGAGGGTGGTGAGGCCCTGGCACAGGTTGCCCAGAGAAGCTGTGGCTGCCCCCTCCGTGGCAGTGTTCAAGGCCAGGTTGGATGGGGCTCTGAGCAACCTGGTCTGGTGGAAGGTGTCCCTGCCCATGGCAGGGGGGTTGGAGTGAGATGATCTTTAAGGTCCCTTCAACTCAAGCCATTCTGTGATTCTATGAAACCTAGAAAGTTCCACTAAAATGAGTAGAGTCAATGTGCGCTTCCAACATTTGACCAAAAGCAATGCTTCTGCCTTAAGAAGCTCGTCATATTTCCTTTTTACAGAAGAAAAAATACAATACCTTTTAGCAGATAATGCAGAAGGAAGAGGAATTAATACCATTTTCTATTAAACTGCACTGTTTCCCCAGTGTATATTTCTCTTTACTGCCATGGAGTTATTATTAATTGTGAGTAAGCTGGTAGGGTGAATTAATGACTGTTCCAAATTTCTACCCAGTATTCTTTAAATGTGTCCTAATTCATTCCTTCCACACTTGTTTCAAAAGAGTGACTTAAATGTCAAAAAAAGAGTATTTCACTTTATTATTGTAGTACCCCAGCACTGACGAAATCCAGTGGGACCTGAGGGAGAAAGGACATTATGGACCTGCTATTTTCTGCCCTTTTCTTCTTGGATTGACAAGAGCAGGGGAATTAGTTCCCCTGATTCTCCAGGAATGTATTTTTTTCCTGCTCCAGTGCAGTCAGCAGCGCGGGAAGAGTCGGGAGAGTTTCTGCTTGCCCTGGCAAGGACTCCAGCAGATAGTTCATCTCTTATCACCATCTGGGGCAGCTCTGGCGTGGTAGGTACCTTCCTGCTTCAGCAGACCCCAGGGGTTATTGCAAACTTTGGAGCTCCCTCAGAAGTGCCCTACTCCTTTCTGCAAGTCATCCTTTGCGTTGTGCAGCTCAGCCCATCCCAAACCAAAATGACCCTACTCCCACAGCAACTGGACTAGTAGCAAGGAGTGCCAAGGGCAGTTCTGGCATTTGTAGGCCTTCTTCCACTCATCCACAGGCATGAGTCAGGATTTTGGAAAACGTCTTCCACTGCTTAAGAAAGACAGTAAGTTTGTCCATAACAATGAATGTTTCATTTTAAACATGTATGATTTATATTTTGATAGCTCTCATCATCATTTATACAGCACCTGACAAAATTAAATTCACAGAGAGCAGTAGTTTTTGTTTATAAAGCTCTTCAGTCTAAGGATCACAGAAACTGTGTTTGCTCTGTAAATGTTTTGTCTTTCACTTGGCATTCACATGATCTATTCTGCATATCCACAGATAATAAAAAACAATGTGCTATCTGTCATAAAAAGCAATATATGGGATTTTTGCTATATGTATAGATAAATGGTTTACATATATGTACCTATTAGGACAGAATTTTAAAAGCTACTTGGAAGACTTTAATATCTGCATATTACATGTTTGCACATATATAACATAAAATAGTATATTATAATATATACGTTATATAAGTGTGTATTTTTAATCATCTGAATTACTGGGTCTTACTTATTTAATTATATTTATTTTTTCTTTTGTGGCAATGCACAGCACTTCCAGCCCAGAGAGGGGTTCCATTGTCGCAGGCACACACGCGGGCAGTGCTGGAAATGAAGCAGTATGCATTGCTGTGCCATACCAGCCCTGCTCAGAACTCCACAATCATCTATTAACACTTTAATCTCTTCTCTCTGTGTGTGAGAGGAACTGGTTGAATGCAGGATTGCTTGTGCTTCTTCCCCTCTTTGATCACTAGCCACAGGGACATCTTCTCCCCTGTATGAAAAACTTATATTAGAAAAAATAGACAGATGAGCAGCAAAGTAGGCTCCAAACTTCACCTGCACAGCCAAGGAAAGCACGGAAAAGCAGCTTGTGCCTTCCATTTTTGTCTTGACGTTGATCGTGTTTAATTTTTATTATGAGTTAGCATGAATACTAGAGGAATAAATTAGGATACAAGTGTCAAGGAAAGGAAAGAAGTAGAAGGAAGCATATTAAGAATGAAGGATGGACGGGAGAAATGGGAATCCTAGAAGGAAAGATGAAAAAAGAAGACAGGCAAGTGGGGCTGGAGGAGAGGCACTAAGAAGCAGACAGAAATTATTTGGAGCTCATATATCTCAGAAACAGTATGCTCTTGTGGCTGCAACCCAAGGATCAAATAGTCCCTGAATTAGGTGCAAAGACACTGGCATATGGCAGAGAGGAAAGGGAAGGATTGTATTACTTGGGTGATGAAGAGCAAGCTTTCATTAGCAATCCCATTTGTACTTCCCACAACTTTACTTGTGGTGAAACGTGAGGACCCACTGAGGCCTCTTTCTGTGCTACAGCTCTTGACGACTTTATTAGTATAGATAAATAATCCATGCTCATTGCTGGGTTTTCAGCAAGGCCAGATCTCAAAATGAGATAAGTGCCTATAGACAGACAGCAGTGCTGCAACATCACCGGGTCTTGGGTGGACTTGTAAAAAGTGTCTCTTTTTGGACTCCTCCATGTTCAGACAAGTGTCATCGGTATGTACTTGTGTAAATGTAATTTTATACATGCAGAGAAGTACAAGATCAGCATCATCGAGCCACCTTGGACTGCCTTTGGTCCAGACAAGCCAGCCCTGCACAGAGCTCCCACATCCTGGCCCGTGGCATTACACAGATCTGCCCTGGAGGGTGATGGAGGTGAAGAGCCCAATGGGGAGAACACATTTCCAGGCAAGATGAATGGGAAAAGCAGGATAACATGCCCCTGTGGCTCCTCTCTCACCAAGGCCATGCCACATAAAGGCACCTTTGTGTCACTCTACTGCCTACCACTACTAACACAGTGTTCTGCTCAGACTAATTTACTGTATTTCTCAGTAATGCATAAAAGCTGGGGCAGTGCAGTATGTTTCTATTTATGTGTCTGATAATGAGGTACGTGAGCTCCTGCTCATACCATGTGTCTAAATGTCGTTAGATTGTGCAGTGCAGATATTTACCCTAACTCTAATGACAAGTTGAACAGACAGTGTCCAGAGCTTGCTCTTAGCTCATCCTCCGCTTGCAGCTAACATCATGTTGGTCTTGCTGGGACTGAGATTGAACATTTGATTTCCAGCTGTGTTTGGCTCCTTGGGGGGCTGCCCATGCTATTGACTTTGGGGTTTGGATGAAGTTTAATATTCTGATGTCTGAACTGAGCTGCTAATCTCATATACTTCCTATAATTACAAAAGGAATTATACATGAAAGCAATTCCAGTATTAAATGCAATCAAGTTCAGGAGAAATGGTCTTTCAGAGTTAGCCTGAAGTTCCTACGTACAAACAAATTGTGTTACCCTGAAGCCTATGCCTTAACATGGTATTCTTTCACGGTTGTTTTAATAACCCAAAGCCTACACAAACTGCACTTCTGTTAGCAACTTGTGTACATTTTTAAAGTGACTGCCTCTGCAGTGTTCAAATTAAGCTTAAGCTGCTCTATTGCATCTGTAAGCCAATTTCTTGCATGTTTTGCTTTTTGCCTCTCATATAGGTAATGATGCTGAAGACCTCGGTATTAGCATTACGTTGTGAGTTGAAAACAGTCGCATTCTCCATATTCTCCATTCCCGCCTGGGCTTTTGTTTTGCCCTGACTCCTGACTAATTCACATTCTGTCCACTCTATTGTGTTGCTGCATGAATGCTCTCTCCAACTAGCTGATTACTGTCCCATTATTTGACCCACTAGAAGCACTTTTCTGCCTTTTCTGCAGGAAACAGAAGAGGGTAACATATCTCAGCCAAAATCCCTCATTTTTCTGTTTTGTGTCAAAAAATTAGGGCTGGCATCACCAGTTGCTAAAAAGCCCTTTGGAGAAAGCGCTGTGTATAACAAGACTCACATTGGCTGCAAGTGTATCTTTTTCCTCTCTGGTCATGACACTGATAGCCTGCTACGTAAACCAAAGCCAGGGTCAGGAGAAGATGATCATATCCGAAACAATGATGTTGTAACTGAGAAATCTGCTACCAGCCTTCCTAGATCTCTTTTGATTTGTTGTGATTCTCAATTAGCTTGAAGTACAGGTTAATTAAAACAATGCAGTTTTCCATCCAAATTGATGGAGTTTTCCCATTGGATTTAAGACTTTAACGTTACAAGCCAAAACAACTTGAAATCCAGATATAATGACTCGAAATCAATCAGATTCTTATCCTGAACTGCAACATAATCCAGGGACCCCAAAATCCAAACTCTCTCACTAGAGGACTGTCATTAAAAATACTGAGCTGGTGTTATCCCTTGTTGCAGTGAAGGGTATTTTCAAGCTACTTAATATAATACTGAAGTTTAGCTGAAGTATCCACGGAGCAATGAAACAGCCTAAGTAAATACATCTTACACCACTATCAATGAGGTATTTGCCTTCATGGGTTTGGGATTAAATCGCTGACAATGGATTCCAAAAATCTCATTTTCTGTTCAGATTAGATAGAGTACAGAAAACATGCAGAGCCCCAAAATCTGCACTTATAGTACAGAAAGCACGCAGAAGCCAAAAATATTCACTTATTCTTCCGATATTTTTATGATCAAGATCCTCAGCTGGTGTTCACAAAAGTAGATTTCAGCTTCAGTGGAGCTGGTTTTATTCTGAGAGTTGCTGGTTAACGTGCGCACATATTTTGATACTGCTTATGGTTGCATTAGCTGCAGCACGAGGCTTTCTATTAGCTTTACTAATTTTCTGATAACCTTGCTGGACCATCTTCATGTGTAAATATTTTATGGAAAATTACTGTTTGAAAACATCAACAAAAAGGAATGAAAGGAATGGCGTTGTTAAGATACTCTAGCTAACATGTCCTCCAAGTGGCCACTTCTGAAGATCACCTGGAATTTCTTGGCTAAGCAGTAGCTGCTTTGGTAAGGCTGAGTGGGGCTGATAGAATAAGGCTAACCCCTCAGCTTGTGGCCATCCTAGGAACCAAAGCACAGGACGTGTGTGGTTCCTGAAACTGGTGGCGACACTTCAATCCCTGAGGCATTTCTTCCTGAAGCAAGCACTTGCAAGTTCTTCGGTGATCTGTAAATATGTCCAATCTTCACCATTCAGACTGCTTGTATCGTAGGTGCCTCTTTACCACATAAAAGCAGATCAGTGTTTTCTTTTCCACATGTGGAATTTTCAGAGCTTTTAATTGAAAACTTTCCTTCAGATAAATATTAGTGAGTATAATCAAATGAAAACAAAATACTTAAAGAATATATCAACTTACTTCTGAGTTTCTATGTTTGTGTTTCCATTTGACTTTCAAAACAATTTATTTTTAATTGCATGATTAATAAAGGTTTGAAATAAATTCTAGGAAGTGGGTTCCACATTCAAAACCAAGCAGCATCTCTGTTTGAATCACAGAATGGCTGAGGCTGGAAGGCACCTCTTGAAATCTTCTGGTCCAACCCACGTGCTCAAGCAGAGTCATCCAAACTGGGTTGCTCATGGTCATGTCCAGGCTGATTTTGAGTATGTCCCAGGATAGAGACTCCTCTGGGCAACCTGTGCCAGTATTTGATAGGTCTCACAGTAGAAAATACTTTTTTTATGTTCAGAAGTCAGATCACAAGTGAGAAGCCAGATTAATAATGGGGCAAAGGCTTTGCGCTGCTAAAACTTCTAGATATTTTTAAAACTTAGTCGGCGCAACAGCAAAATAAAGTAAAAAATTGATCAGTTTCTTACTTCATCCAGTGTGAGTCAGACAAGAATTGACCTACATATTCACTTGCTTGCTTATTGAGCTCAAAACCTTCGCTCACATCTCATAAATGTTCATTCTCTATAATTTTCTTAAGTGTTAATTGGTATTGAATGGTTGTTGCTCTTGGTTTGACAGGGAAAAAATCCCTGACACTGTGGAAAACATTTCTATTAAAAGATCTGGAATGGTGGCTATTCGTGTCTTTATGGAACATGTGTCCTGTATAAAATTTGACTTTTAGGAATCTCCATTCCTCTAGCTGTTAACTACAGAGAAGTACAAGGAACAGTAATTCCCTGCCCCAAAGGTATTCTGAGACAAATTTGGAGAATTTGAATGTTTGCATTTGAATGCAAGAGAGTTTGACATGCTTTTGAAGTCACACTAAGGAAATGATTATGGGAACAGCTGCCAAGGGTCGGACTAAAGAATCACGAGCCAAGTATACTGTCTCCAGCAAGACCACCAGCAGGTCCACAAGGGAGTAGTGTAAGAAGAGGCCCAAAGAGGACGATGTTGGCTCGTACTTTCCCTCACTCCCCATCACAGCTCTTCCCATCTGTGGCCCAGGGACGACTCAGTGCAGCACCACCAAGTTCAATGGAGTTAGGGTGGTTTAATTTCATGTGAAGCCCAGTCTCTGACATAGTCCATATATACATATATGCTACACATAGATATGTTACAAGTTCCACAGTGCAGCTGCAGAAACAGGTCAAGGAGGGCTTAAAGGGTTACAACATTTTGTAGAAAAAAATCTGCATGGGAAAAAACTTCTTTCTTCCTTGGGAGAGCAGACTCTCAGAATGTTGTACATAACTTTAAAACATCATTTTAATACTCTAGTTCCAGAAAAAACATTCGTGATACATCTTTCACCTCACCCATGGCCGATGCATATCAGAGGTCCACCTAAATTAACAGGCTTTCACTCCATTAAGCCTGTGACAAAGAAGATTTGTGATCCGAGGACCATCAGTCTCCCAAATTCTTTACACCACACAAATACAGTGTACTTATACCAAATCTCAGAATCTCTTTATTTGTTGTAGGTGGTGGAGACAACTGATTTGAACAGAACAATCTGAGAGATTGTATGTAAGGCTTGCTTCCCTCCCTTGTAAACACATGAAAAGAAAAAACAGACAGGTTGACAAGGAATCAGAAAAAAACCCCAATCAGTTAACACACATAGCAAAGAAATTCATTGTATGCAATAGCGCAGAATGCACAAAATAAGTGAAAAACATTTGTATCCTTTAAACTTCTCTGATTATAATAGTCACAGCTAAGAAGTTTTCCAGGCAGAGGCAATATATAAAACTCATGGTAGTGTCATGATTCTGTATCTTAAGTTAAGGAAAAGATAAAAATTATTGCTTAGATTCCTGTCTATGCATATCCCTTTTCAAATATATAATTTACTATATAATGCTTATGCATATTTCAGCTGTTATTTTTCAAACAGATTTCTATAACTTTAACAGAAACTCGGCAAACATTGAAGACTTTTTTTGTCACTAATGATGCTCTAGTAGTGATACTGACAAAACTCTAAATGTAATTTCTTAGGACTCTACTAAATTTCAAAAATGCCGTGCCTCCTTTTCAACTTACCTTTCTTAAAATGTTAGCAAGAAATAGTCTGGCCATTTCCAGGAGAAAAAAATATGTCTTTTCCCAAAGTTATAAAACAACAAACAAACCTCACAAATATATCTGTGAAGAGCTCGTTCATGTTTCAGGGCACAAATTGTCAGCACTGAGAATAAAACTTAGTCTCATCTACCTACCCATGCTACTTTTCTGAAAAAGGAGAGGGGAGGCACTAATTCTGCATGCAGACCTGTAATGTCCATGACCTCATGATGAAATACCTTTGGCCAGACCTTAAGTATGTGAATGGTCACTGTTTCACCAAAAAGTTGCAGATAACTGGAAGACAACTGAAGTTTTAGGTGAAAAAAAAAGGAAAGTATTTGAATGTTGAACTTCAAAGCAAAATATTAGGCTGTTCTAAGGTGAGAACCAGGAGAAGAGAAATGGACTTCCACAATTGCTGCGTGCTTGGAATCTCTTTTTCATATGAAAAGGTGCTGTGTTTGTCTACATATATGGGCCACTGATTTAAAAGTAAGTGCTTTTTCCTCCCTGGTAAGAGAAAAGAGAAAATTTTAAACTATATGTTATTGCTGTAGCCTGGTATATTTTAGTTGTCACATATCAGACGTACTTCCACTGGCTGAAGATGTGGCGGGTTTCTCTGACTTCTGTAGCTATCTAAGGATCAGGGCTCTTGTCAGGGCTGTTCAAGAAGTTCTTTCCTGTATCATGTACATGACAAAGCACACTCCATCCAAAAGATGGATTAAATTTGCTGCTACTCTATTTTAAATCCTGTCCCCACTTTTCAGGGTCAGTCTTTTACAATCACTGTCCTTGAGGAAAGTATGATGTTCTCTCTTCTTCTGTCTCACTTGCTCTGCACATGGTGTCTGACACAGAAGTATGTGGGAAATCGGTGCATGAAGTATCTGCTGTTTATTGAACTAATAAGACAGTTTCCTGAATTTAACCGTTTCCCCTATTTTACCATTCATTTCTTAGCAGCCACTCAATCTTACAGTGTTAGGCATTTACTGTTGTAAATTTACATAGCTATGCATCAATGCCTACTAATATGGCAGCCTGGCTGAACACAAAGTTCAAGTGAATGTATTAATAGACTACGCGGTTCCCTGTTCATTGTGTTGTGGGACCATCCCAATTCCTATTCTTAGCTGTACTGTTGCAGCATATGTGATTATTCTGCCTCTTCTGGAGCTGGTTGCTCAGAGTATTTACATCTGGCTACTAAGGGTGTGTCACTTTCTCAACAGAAAGAGTACTGTTTAATCTCCTTTCTTAAATTCTGACTGTTCTCATATCCTAATCTACTCCCAGTTTCACAGTTCAGTGACAATTTTGCAGAGCTGAGCAGTAGAATGTGTGCCCAGAATTCATTTTTTTTTTGCTATCAGTTTTTTAAAGCATCATCCATGTAATGTTTTCATATTTTCCCCCAAGGCAGACACTGTTTTTGATGTGGCCTTATGAGTAGTCAAACATTATTTGCAGCCTGACTTTTCAATGCAATGAAGTTAAGCATGCCCGGAGTTTCAGTTTAGCTGATGTCAAGCACATTACATTCACACATAGCATCCTGAGCGCTACTTTTATTGGCACCTGAGGTAGAAGCTCCTGCTTCGATTCATTTGTAAACCCCATTCTTCATTCTCTTGATCCATCTTAAGAGAATTTTAGAGTGGTAACTCCATTATCTTGTCTCAAAAACTTGCCCTTTCCCTTTTCCGATGAAAACACTACAGGATGCTTGGTGTTTTTATGCGAACAACCTGCCATGGAAAATAACTTGTAACTTTGTTAATAAATAAGCCTGTTTTAGTCCCAAGCAAAGCTTTCTGTGGGCACAAAAATAAACTAAGTTTTGCTTATGGCACAAAGACTGTTCTCTTTGAATCTATTCATCTCTTTGGACGCTATTGCAATAGAGTAGTTGTCTTCACAGCTATAAAAGGTACTTGTAAGCCATCATTGAACTCTGGCTTTGTGAATATAACAGGACTTTGCCCTTATATGTAAAATGCCTGTAAAACAAAACAGAATGCATTACTTTCATCTAAAATGTCAAAGGAAATATTTTCTTTCTCAAAAGTGGTCACTAGCTGTATGCCACAGAAGTACTAGAGATTAGATTTAATTCATGCTTTGTTAGCCAAGAGAAATTCCCATTGTGGGGGAAAAACGTTCAAAATACTATGTTAGAGTATTTATTTTAGAGTACTTAGATGTCAGTGGCAGCTGGCATTGCAAGAAATGAAGACTATGAAAAAAATTTGCTGTTTACTACATAACCTCAGTAAAATGTTGTATTCTGCAATTTATGCTGCACTTTCTTTATTGCAAGACCATGGCCGTTTATAATGTGGTCATTTATAACAATGAATTATGTTCAAATAGTGTTAGGCCCTTCTAATAACACTTCCAGAAGGGAAGAGAATATATATTGACGTTTAGTGAAATTAATAATAATCTTGAAAAATGTAAAATACAGGAAAACTGTTGGACAAAGAAGGTCAGATTTCAACAGTTGTGCCCTTGCCACAGAGTGTGCTTCTCACAGAAACAGCCTTGCTGAAAGCCAGAAAACCACCCCAGCTGAAGGCAGTACTCTCCAGGATGAATGGTGTTATACCACCTCATAAACAGTACCTGTCAACCTTGACTTTGGCCAAGAAGGCCATAGCAGAAGAGAGGACAGGGATGGCTTCATGTCACCAGTGTGCTCCTCAGGATGACAGCTGTGCTCTGTGCCACTTTCCTGCCACCCTCAGCTGGCTGTGCAGCGAGTACCTGCCATTTAACATCATGTGTTTGGCACAAAATGGCTGTAGCACACTGGAAAAGTTGATTTCACACTTCAACTGCCAAAATAAAAGTTGCCCTAATTAAGCCTCTTGATATTTGAGTCTTTTAATAAGTGTTACCATATTTCATGCTGAGATTAATGAGAATTTAATTTACCGTTGTGAAGACTTTTGGCTGAGAGCAAATTTCTGGACTGGTACAGAACAAAACAAACAAACCAAAAAAACCCAACCATGGATTTGAGGCAGGATTGTGGCTTTCACACTGAATAATTTGTGATATTGACCTCAAACCAGCAGGAAATAGGTTCCCTCTGTAGTTAGTCGACAGAAACATGTTCTTCCGGGGGACAGTTCAAAGCAGGAGCCTGCTTCAGGTGCTTTGAGACGCCCCTTTCTCAGCACAGAAGGAGCCTAGGAGATGAACTTAGTGATTAGGCACCGAAAGTTAATCAACAAACAGCCACAAATCATTCCCACTGATTTAAGTTAAGCCATTAATTTTACTTCAGCCCATTATCAAAATGACGCTCAGAAGAAAAAACTGCACAAGGCACAGCCATGCACTCTTGGTCCAGTGGATCTTCATCAGCCTTAAGCTCTATTTTACATGAAAGTGGCAGAGTTGCAAATTAAATTTATATATTCCCTTTCAACTGCATACATGATGTTCGTTCGTCCTTGTGGGAGTCAATGTTCAAGGTAATATGCATGCATTGTAATACCTCTGAACATGTTTATTTAAAGTCATTCACTGCAAGACGTTATGCTAATACCTCAGATGATGACGTAAATCAGGATGAATTGATGAAGTGCTCAGGTCTTACTGCCAGGAGCACGCTCTACAGAGAAGCATTGATAGAAAGTGTTAATTTATTATTACTAAGATGCATCAGCCACATTCCGAGTCCCGTGTTTAGACATCACACACATGTATAGTAAGAGACAGTGTCTGTCCAAAAGACCTTACAGAGCAGGACAAGAAAGACATACCATGGCAGAAGGTACTATTTTAGTTTTATATAGCAGAATATAAAGCATACAGAGACTAAGTATATATATTCAGCATCAAATTGGAAGGAACAAAACAGCAAAGCCAAAATCCAGACAAAAAATCTCCTGAACTCACATTGGTGATCTAACTCTGTCTCTTATGCTTGAATAGCTGGCATCATGTCAATAACACTTCTTAAAACACTGCATGGTCTTTTTTAATCGGGGGAGGCAAATGCCTCTGGCCTCAGCACTCTTCATTGTCATGTCATATTTCTCAATTCTCAAATTATTTACATCAATTGCCTTTTCAAAACCAGCCTTTAAAAAAACTTTCAAAAACATTTAAAGCTTTTCAGGTTTAATCTGATGAACAGCAATTCTCTGGAAAAAAAGTGTGAATTGTTAGTAGCATCACTGTTATAACTTTGGCATCTTTACTGTTAAGAAAGAAACCAGGCATTCTCACAATGACTGAAGACTATTAAATGCTGTGCTGAGAAAGAGTGGTCATTTAATTTTATTATGAGGATGCAAATACACTGACTGAAATACACAAATTCTCATTACATGTCCTTCAGTTTTCTGCTCCTCTGAATTCTTGAACACAGTGGTTCTTACTGTGCAAGCAGAAAAATCAATGAAATATGCTTTTCCTGCTGAACCATGTTATCATAATGATTTGGTATATTTTACTCATTATAGGTATCTCCATTTGAAGTGTACAAGGGGAGGGAAGACTGGTAGACAGGACTAAAGGGCAGAAGGGAGTAGTGTTACAGACAGATATTAACGGAATTTGTTTCAGTCAATGACATAACATTAAAATTGAACTTCAGTAGATTTGCATGCATTAAAATACATTTTACCTGTGTGTCATAATTACTTGCTTTCATTTCAATTGTGTCCTTTTGATGTATTAAAAATGACAGTTGTGCCCTGTGCAGTATTAGGCTTGTGACTTTGACTGAAATCCAGAAAAGCTTGTAATGGAACTGGGTTTGTTGACTTCTTGTAGTTCTGTATGGTGCTCAGTTAGATATGTCTGCTGGGCTACATGGCTGTGTACCAGCTAACTGAATAATTTTCAGATGTGTAATTAAGGTGTGTTAACTGTTTGCTGATGCAGTCACTCTTCCAAACAAAGAAGATATCATCAATATACTTAGATACTATCAATACTATCTTTAAATAGCTAGCTGGAAGAAATTAAAACCTTCTACTTAATAAACCAGTAAGGCTTTGAAATATGCAGGAGGCTGTAGCAAATTAAGTCAGTTTGGTTTAATAAATATATTTCTTCAGGCAGTATCACAAGCCAATGTACGCAGTGGCTTAAGCATGTAAGAGAGAATAAGTCCTTATTCATATGTGTGGATATGGAATGGGCACTTACAGCCTGATATTTCACTCTTTCACTCCAAAGCGGTTGGAGCAGAGGGTATATAGGCCAAGATGACATGTTGATAGTTCAGGCAAGTAGTTTGGAAACATACATTGCAGAAAGAGAGGGTTCACCATCTGACCAGCATGGTACCACTGCCATCAGAAGAGAGCTCCTGCACAAGCTGGACCTTCTGTCCTGTAGCTTTCCTGGATGGCAAAAACAGGGCTGTGGAGCTGAGAACTAAAGTCACGTGGGGAGCGTGGCAGATACTGACAGTGATCTTCCCCATTGTTTCCTAAGATTGGACATAAGGCACATGTCAGCAGCAAGAAACAACAGGGCAGTCGTCATGGGAGAGCTCTCTTCACAGCACTTGGCAAGTGTTAATTTGTTAAGACAGATTGCAGAGAGCAGCAGTATTTGCCAAATAGTGATAATGCGTCTGCTTGAGCAAAGTCCTGATTGCAAATTATTGTTTAACCGAGATAAAGAATACGGTTCCTGACCCGTTCTTACCTTCCTGTGAATCTTCCAGGCTCAAAAGCCTTGCACATGATTACGATCCCAAGCTGGACAATAAGCTACACAAGCCTAGGAATCTCTCTTCCCTGGCTGTGTGCATTCAGGGAACAGATCATATTTTGTTTTCTGTATCTAGCTTCTTCATACGCCGAGAGAGCGTATATGAGAGCAAGACTTAGCATGTGCTCGATAAATAGCTTCCAAAATGGAGAGTAACTGGCTGTTTGGGATTGCTTTCTCCTGGGAGAATACGTGTGTTGGAGAGCTTGATTTTGATTAATTTTTTGCAGAATTAAGCGTTTCCTAGATATTTTTTCTGTTTTGTAGCTTACAGGTCTAAAGGCTGCTCTCATAAACCACTTCAGGGCAAAGACAAAGCTTCTTTTATTCTCCTAAAAGACTTTTTGTGCTTTAGACTGTATACGGTTATTTATCCTAAATGTATTCAGAAGTCTTATTTCTGTAGCATCTGGTCATCACTTGGCCATGTGGTGGCAAAACTTTGCTCCTTTCTGTTTACTTCTCTCTGCGTTTCTCTCAGAGACCAATGTAGATGGAAGGGAAAGCAGAATAGGTTTTTTACAGCATATGCAACTGCAACTGCTCGATGGCACCTGTGGCCTAGAAAATCACAATAAGGCTGGCAGCATCTCTGTCAGGTCTGTCTCTGTAGGGTGAACTTCTCTCAATTGCGTGCGAAATCTAGAGAGCACCCTTTCAAAATTTCCAAATAGCAGCTTCAGTAACCTTATACTAGTTACTTGGCCTTTCATGAGTAGACACCGTCTCGTTTTCTGTCAGCAAAGTTTTGGTGGGCTGCGGCATTGAACAATCTTTCTCCTAGAAAGAAAGATTGTGCTCCTAATGGACAGAGCTAATTCTGTAAAACTCTAAAGCTTAATTACTGGGCTATAAGTCCTGTGTGTTAAACAGTGAGTTTCACTGCTATTGATTTTAGTTTCTGCAGGCCAAGCAGGTTTTTCCTCCCTCTGTCCCTCCCTCCCTCAAACTCCTCATCTTTTGCATAAAATATGCATTGGCTCATGCCAATGACAGAATCAGTGAAAGGATCATGGAGATCCTATCCATCAACTCCGCAGGAACTAGTTCAGTCCAAGCATTAATCTTCACACTTTCTGACTGGAGAAGGATGCTGACTGTGCTGAGAAATGACTCCAAGAAGAGTCTTTAATGTTTGATTCTCTTTCCTCAGGAATAAGCGCTACCTTGGAAGACAGAACAGGAGCCATGGGGCAATTCACAGCAAATAAATGTTACTGACAACTCCTGGCTGAACTAAGTGGAGTTTTAAAGTGGGTGTGCTTTCTGACTGCACATAACCATTTTTTTCATTCTGAATTTCCACATTGTACTGTGCTGATATTTACTTAGACAGTGCTCTGGTTCCCATAGGGGAGTCCTAAGGTGACAAAGGAAGGCAAGAGGAATACTGAGTACTCCAAATTAGAGGTGAAATATAAAGCAAAAAAGGCTTTTTTTTGTGTGTAACTCCTGTCTGATAAATAAAGAAGACCCGGTAGGGAGAATTATAAATCAGCTGAAACTGGGGCTGGTTTGTACTTTGGAAAGCAGAAAGAGAATCTTCCTGCTCAAGTTGGTGCTAGAGAAACCCAGCAGGTCCTGGGAGAATGTGAGAAAGGCTGTTGTTTGGCAGTTTCTTGCTCCTTCTGCTGAAGGAGGACAGAGACGCTGGCCCATTGTTATGGTTTGGCTGCGGCCGTCAACAAAAGCGCCATGCGGCCGCCCCTCCTCCCACTAGAGTGCGGAGGAGAATGGAAAGAAACAGGCAGAAGCTGGTGGGTCGGGATAAGGGCAGTTTAACAGAACAGCAAACAAAGGGAACAGGAACAACAACGATACAGATAAGGAGAAAACAGAACACAGACCGCACAACCCAGAGAGCCGTCCTCCACGACCGCCACCGCGAACTCCCGAGCAGCGAGTGAGTTCCCGCCCCCAGCCCCCCCCCCACCGGAACCCAGCATGACGGCACGTGGTATGGAATACCCGGCTCTGTTTGGCCAGGTTGGGTCAGCCCGCCCAGCTGTGTCCCTTCCTGGATTCCGGTGAAAATTAACCTTGTCCTGGCCAAACCCAGGACACCCATCACCTCTGTGGCACACATGCATGCAGAGCAATCTTGTTTGACATTTCCTTTCCATTCAGGAAAGTCATTGCTGCATCGTTCTTCCTGATTTTTCACCATGTTCTCAAGTAAACTGAACAAGATTAGAACATATTTTGGAAAAAAAAAAGAAAGAAAAAAAGAATAATTTTCAATTTAAAAAATGGCTTTGAAGTCTTTAGCTTACCTTTAAATCAACTAAATACCAATAAAGGGCAAAAATCTGGCTTGTACTTAGAGGTCCTCTCCCCTTCTTTGCTAGGGTGACTAGTTTTCATCTTTTTTTGTCTGGATTGCAGTCAATTCGGCAGCTATTAGAGTTTAGCTAATGTCAGTTTTTGGCCTATATCTACTTTTTTTAAAGCATGGCTATTATTCAGGTTCCTGCAGCCCTGTAGGTGAGCATCATCCTTTGTAGGCAAATAAAAAGACTATCTCCTTCTCTGCGGAGCTTAACATTTAAGTTTAAAGCTCGTATTCTGTAATTTCAGGCCAGTATTACACCACGCAGAGAAAGAGGCAACCATGGACTCTCTTTCCTGCAGAGACATATTATATGTTTCAGTGACGTCCCTAGATTTCCCTGAACAGCTTAAGAGAAAAGTGACTTGTGCAAACCGTACTTGCAACATCTCACAATTTACAGTAAATCCTAGGCATTCGTGGGGAACAGCGGTTACTTCATTCATCTGGACTACAGGATTAGTTATGTCTTAATGAGAGACTATTTTTCAGGGGCAGCATGGCCACAGAGGAAGGTTTGAGAGAGGCAAAAGAATGAATGGAAGGAGAATGGATGCTCTGAATAGTGGAACAGATGAAAACTGAAACATACATCTATAATTAGGGGGATTACACTAAGGATGAATATTGCTTTGTTTTTCTGCGCTCATGTAAATTCATTATGTGCTGTATGCATATAAATCTAGCAATTAATTGGATACTTTATCATCAAGTATTGTTTGTAATACAAAGGTTGTATTCTAAAGAAAATAAATCTAAATTTGTTATTAGATGCTACAAAAAATATTCTCACATAATGCATTCTCATTTTAAAAATGGAAGGCAGAAACTACACCACTGCACTTCTCAGGCAGATGTTAATGCAGACAGCCTGTGTGTACTTTTCAAGGGCCCCCAAAACATCCTGGACATGATCTGCACCTCTGCCGTTGCGTTTCCATCAGGGACTGTGATTTGGATTGCTTATTCCTGATGCCTTAACGCTACTCTTTGCTAACTAATATTGTTAACCGTGAATCTCAGACTTTTTAGTGGGCTCTAATGATCCTTATGGGAAAATTCCAGTTTTGATCTCTTTAGTAACTGCAAATGCAAATATAAATCCCTCTCAGTTAACAGCTTGTTACACTTAAGAACTAAAGAGCACCGGAAATCATTATGGCCCATATGTTGCTAAAAAGGTTTTGATGTGGATTAGTGGCTTATGTAACTGGTGGGCCTAACCCACATTGGGCTTAATTTAGGGGATTTTCTCCTTTTTTTAAAAAAAAGGCTTGTTTCCTAATGATAAGCTGGAGTACTAATTTAATTTACATTTTACTGCTCTTAGGCACAATCAGCATACATTGGAATAAACTTTTAAAGCCCCTTATGAAACAATTTGTTGCTTTTGCCATTATTCATTTTACTTTTTGGGTAATGTTCTTGGTTTCCTTTGATTAAATAGTCTAGTTAGGCTTGATTTGAAATTACAGAAACTGCAAATTAAAACAATAAGCAATGGTCTGTAGTCTTCTGAAGGAAATGAATAAAAATCGAGGAAAATCTAGCAATGATGAGAATTTTTCAAAGTCCTAGTCTGAACACAGGTCAGAAGATAGCTTCAGACATACAAAGACAATTAAAAAAAAAAAGTCTACAGTATAAAATAATAAAAGTGTAGTTGGTAAAAAATAGAGAGGTTGAAATTGGTGATGAGTTTGAAGTTTATCACTAAAAGATTTTCAAAAATTGAAATTACCGAAGTGTATTTTTTATTCTTTGTGTTTCCACACCACTTCTGTGCTGCATTTTAGAAGATGTAGGCTGTATCTAGACACTCAAAATATGTTGGAGAAGACATATGTTCACTTGTGATGTGTCAGATCTTTGTTGCCAACTTGATGTGCTCTGGGGCAGTTCTAAAATGCTGAGCTGTTTTAGAAACAGTTCCAAATTAAATCGAAGATATACATATATTCAGCTTCTCTGAAAGACATTTTTTAAAAAAAGACAAAAAGCCATCTGTCTTTTATTATTGGGTATTAGTGTCATTGCTAATCTCAAAAGAATCTAACAGATTCAAAAAGCATTTCTTCCCTCCACAGGAGTGATGTGGATACATGCTCATTATCTATTTATGCACATACAAGCTTGGGTTTTTTTCTGTTGTTCTGACTAATTTACCAGTGCAAAAATTGGAGTTGTTTGTTTGTAATTCCTGAATTTCTCCTGTCCAGGGATTGTTCTCAAAAAATTTGTCTTTACAGGTATCACTGTCTCTTCCACTGGCATCAAGGCTACTTTGGGGAACAGGTTACCAGCCACAGTTAGCAGGCTAAGAGCTGCATATCTGAATCCCTTTAGCATCTTTCTGAGAGCTGAAGCCCTTTAGTGCCTCAGACTGCTCACACAGTGGCCCTTATGGGAAGGCTGCAAAACTCTGAAAGCTTCTCTAGAATGTGCTGTTATGTATGCCAAGAATTAGTTGGTCTACTTCCCAAATAATGATATGACTCCCACTTCTGAAAACAATTTTTTTACTTTTTCACTGAACTGTTAATCATTCTTGCTTGGGATTTTTTGGGGGGGGCAGACGGTGTGCCCTCTGAAGATCATTTTAAAGTTTTATTCTTAGCCTGGAATATGGTGATGTCCTAAAGTGGTCTTTATGTTACCTGTGAACATTTTACCCTTTTAGTGGTTCCTTTTAATTTCCTCTCAGTAAAATTCTTTACTTGATTATAGTTCTAATTCTTAAGTTTCGTGTTGTTACTGTGGATTTGTGTTTTGACTTTTCAGTCCTACAAGAAGGTCAAATCTGAATACTTTATGGCCTCTTTTGCTGAGAACTTCAGTGGCTGCATCTTGAAACAGGTCACATACTCTGTTTGAAACTAAAGCAAGAATGGTTTTTCCTTTGTGGATTTTCTGATCAATTAATTGAAAAAGCAAGCTTTTAATATAATATTGTCTGCAACATACCCTGCCATGACAGGTATTGAGTCTATCTGGAAGTTATGAAGTCTTCTATTACTGTTGTGATTTCTATTCCTGTAGCCTCTTGGTCTTCATTATCATGCTATAGTCATTGTCCCACCTTGGTGGGATGCTCAGTAGTATAGACCTATGACTGTGCTCTTTCTGTACTGGCAAAGGGTTAAAGCCTAGAGGAATTCTGCAGTGATGATGCACAGTATTGTGGATTAACACTGGTAGGCAGCTCAGCACCCCACAACCGCTGGCTCACTCCCCACCAGTGGGATGGCAGGGAGAGAACTGGAAGGGTAGAACTGAGAAAACTCGTGGGTTGAGATAGAGATAGTTTAATAGGTAAAGCAAAAGCTGCACACAGAAGCAAAGCAAAACAAGCAATTAATTCACCCTCTCCCATCGGCAGGTGGCTGTTCAGCCATCCCCAGGACAGCAGAGCTCCATCACGCCTAAGGGTGACTTGGGAAGACAAACGCCGTCACTCCGAACATCCCCCCCTTCCTTCTCTCTACCCCAGTTTTTGTTGCTGACCATGATGTCGTACAGTATGGGATATCCCTGGGGTCAGCTGGGGTCAGCTGTCCCCACTGTGTCCCCTCCCAGCTCCTTGTGCACCCCCAGCCCACTCACTGGTGGGGGGGGGGTGAGGAGCAGGAAAGGCCTTGGCTCTGTGCAAGCGCTGCTCAGCAATAGCTAAACCACCCCTGTGTTACCAACGCTGTTCCCAGCACAAATCCCAAACACAGCACCATACGAGCTACTACGAAGAAAAATGCATCCATCCCAGCCAAGACCAGTACACACAGCATAGATATTTACCTTATTTGGTTCCAAACACTCCTGAAATTATTATTAAATTACACCCTGAAATCAGAACTGTTCTGGTTATGTTCTTTCTACCAAGTTTCTGAGATATTAATTTATTCATTATGTCACCAGACATTCCGGTTTCTCTGTCCTTAGTGTGGTTCAGAGCTCTAGCAGTAGTACAGACACATATATTCAGTATTAGTCTGTTTGACAATTTTTATGTATGTGCTGAAATGGGGATTTATTTACTAAGCTGCACTTTGCTATTGCTTTGCTGCATTTTATCTGTTTCCACCCTATGCTTTATTGGAGGATATAGTGGTTTTGTACTTCACCCCTACGAAATGCACCATCCTGAAGTATGTTCATTTTCTTGTGTCTCGACTTTCTCCCGGTCTTAGCTTAAAAATTCCCCCTTAACTTTTAAATTTCAATTCTCAATTACCAGTTTCAATTGTGGATTATACAGATCCTGTCCTCCCCAGATAGTAATAAATCTTAACTGCCCTTCCCTGCACCGTGTTTTCAATGCAGCACTGGATCTCTGCCTCTCCATCTGCTGCCGTGTGTAGGTCTGGTAAGCATGAGCTTCTCTTCCTGCCTATGCTTAGATTTCACCTCCACAACATACATCACAGTCTTGTTGACATTTATCCCTATCTTTTTTGAAGAGATCATTTATGTGCTTCATGAGGTCTTCCATTTTTATACTTGGTAGGCCAGAGCAGATCTGCTCTTCATCTAAGTGCCATTATAGTGATCACAAGACTAGATATTTATCTGTCAGGTAATTGCAACCCTTCACGCTATTGACCAAATGTTGAAAAGGCATACGACAGTAACAACAAGGAAAATGCAAAATGAAAGCAGCTTTAACAGACATGCTCTCTCTTCCCATGCATTTTCCTATGCCCATATGGCTGCACACACAAATTCACAGAGTTATCAGTTCCAAATGCGCCAGGAAATCGTCTTGGAATCACCACATGAAATGTACTGAAAAAGTCAATTTACTGCTCAGCTGTGGTCTTTAGGAACTATTTTAAAAGTCAGAGAGAAGAAAATAGATGACATCATTGTGCCATTGCAAAAAGAAGCTGCTCACCCAATGTCTTGAATATTGTGTGCCAATCCTGTCACCTCAAGAGTATGCAACAGGACTAGACAAGTTCAGATGAAGGTGACCCTTCTTCGGCAGAAGGGTTGGGCTAGATGACCCACAGAGGTCCCTTCCAACCCCTGCCATTCTGTGATTCTGCGATTCTGTGAAGGGAAATGAGGTGGAGCAGGGAAGGACTTCTGAGGAAGGAGAGACTGAATGGAGCAGGACATTTCCGGTTGGAAAAGAGGCAATAGCAAAGGAATCAGAAATCACGAATGGCAGGGAGAAGGTAAATAAGGGAGAATTATTCCCTCCTTCTATAAACACACAAACTAGTACTCCCTACTTCTATAAACACAATAACTAGCACTCGCCAGAGGAAATGATCAGGTGGCATGTTAAGATAAGTAAAAAAGAAGCACTTTTTCACAAAGCGCACAAACAGTGGAGCTCATTCATGGGTTGTGGCTAGGCAAATTCAGAGAGGAAGCGGCAGCAGTGTTAAACATGGGGCTTCAGTTACAACCTCTGGCTAAAGAAATCCCTAAAATGCAGATTGCTGAAAATGGGGAGAGCAAACTGCAGGAAATGTTACTCTACACTTGCTATGATATTCTTTGCTTGAGTGTGTACTCCTGGTCACATCAGATACAGAAAAAGGGGTGGGAAGATTTTTCATCTGTTGCAATACCGTTAGTCTTATAAGGTCCCTTGAAACTGTAGCTATTCAGAATAGTGAATGCTGAAAATGAGGATTCAGCTCTTGGCATCTCTATTATACTACTGGCCAAATGCACTTACTAGGGTTTTATTCTTTTCCTTTTACTGCTTTCTATACACTACAGTGTTGTTCTGTGAAAACACAAGTAATAAACAAGCTTCTAACTGTTTGTATGGATTATAGCTTTTATGACAAAAATATTTTCCATCTGGAAATGAGTTTTAATATTCGAGGTAGAAGAAATATACTGTGTGTAAATCTTTCCCGTTATGTCACTGCTATAGACATAATTTTACATGATTGAACCAAGTGATTTAAGGTTATATCATACTTGCAATCAACTACCAAATGTATTTGTCAGACGTGGTTAGGACAAAGAGGAATACGAAGTGTTCTACTCGCTACTAGTCATAAATAACAAAAAATGCATAATATGAGACATGAAAGATTGTGCAGTATTTTGTGGACTTTTTTGAGATAACTAAAGCAAAAGTGTATTCCTGGAATGGTTCAGCATTGACCTGAAACTGAGTTTTATATACTCCTGATTAATTTTTTACTGCAGTCACACAAACAATAGATCTATTTCTATTGTACACACAAATGTGGAGGGAATTCTGAGAAGCGGCATGCTAAACACAAGTGATTCTGCATACTGAAAGTGTATTACAGAATACTGTATATTTCAAGAGTAGAGCATGAAGGGATTCCTACATTTAGTAGGGAGCAATTATGATGCATTGTAGTTTGATGATAACAGGAGGGGGATACTGAAGCTCAACAGTTCAGGAACATTTCAGTTCTACAGAAGAGGACCTGGAAGTCCCGGTGGACACCAAGTTGAACGTAAGGCAGGGATGTGCCCTTGCAGCAAAGGCAGCAAATGGTACCCTGGTTTGCATTAGACAAAACACTGCCTTACCTTTTATTCAGCTCTGGTAAGGCCATTCCTGTAGCTGTGTTCAGTCCTGGGCTCTCCAGTGCAAGAGAGACATGGACATACTGGAGAGAGTCCAACAAATGGCCACTAAGTTGAGGAAGGGACTGGAGCACGTCACAGAAGAGGAAAGTCTGAGAGAGCTGGGACTGTTTACTTTGGAGAAGAGAAGGAGAACCTGTTGAAATAGTCATAAAATGCTAGAGTGATGATGCTTGTTGGGATTTACCTGCTGTTAGACAGACCTGGTCACAAAGATACGTTTGAGAAACCTCAGAAGTACTCTACTGCTACACGGGTGCCCTTCCTGCCACATTGCCCATGAGCAGTTAGGTCTCCAAGCACACCTTAGGGCTTGCTTTGCCTGAGGGGAAGTCGTTGACTCCAATCAGTTGTCGATGAGAAGCATATTAGTTAATAAATCCACCACAGTATGAGCAGTGAAGGACTGCCAATATGACAGTGTGTTGTTTTGGGGTGCAGTGTGGAGGGGCTGCATATGCTAGCTGTCTCATCCCTTGCCCAGGTGGTGGTCTCTGGTGGGTAGGGTGTCCATGTGCAAGCCAAAGCCTGCACTGTAGCTGCCAGAACAATTTGTCTCTCGTCAGTAAAGCAGCAGAGCCACTAGGGCTCTGCATCACTCACTAGTAATGAAGCTCAAATTAATTCCAATATTAGCTCCTAGTTCAACAAAGAAAAAAAAGCAACCTGAAAACAATAACCCTGGGAAGATAAAACAAACCGTTCGCAAGATCCCAGGTGGCAATAGGCAGAGCTTTGTTCCTGCTGACTTTTTTATGAACTAAATTACCTTCTATTTGGGGTTTCATTAAATATGAGCCCCTAAAGCTTATTTCTTCATAGTCTGGAGTTTTAAATCAAGATTTGAAATTCCCAGTCGATGAAGCAGCAGACAAATTTCTTGGCAGCCTTGTGTGAACACGCATTTTGTGCTTTTTCAGTTCAGATGGCATCTGGTACCTTCCATGACTTGGTTGAACGCCTCGTGACAAATGTAATTACTCCCTTCACATGTGTGCAACTAGGTCTGAGTCTCATATGTATAGTTTCATGGTACATTTATTAGCATGAAAATCTCACAACCATGAGGCAAAACTATTTATTGTTTTGAGTAGGAGGTCTCCCCAAGACTAAATGGTGCTTTCAGGAGTTAGACCCATCAGACAAAACTCTTGCCCTGTTGAAGTCTGTGAGCATCATCTTGTTAAATGGCTATGAGTAGATTTTACTGATGGAGTTTTGCACTGTGAGCTACAGCAGCGATGCACTGATTTACACCAGCTGAGAGCATGGCTGCTCCATTTCACACTTGAAAAGCAATCTGTGCCTGCTCAGTAATGCATGCAAGTATGTACTTAAAGTTAAGCATGTGGTTAAATGTTTGCTGAAGTGGGCCTCAAAGCACAAAAGATGGGTATAGTTTCCTCTTCTAACTACGCTTTTAAAAACAATTTCATCGACTATTTTGCATGCTTTTAGGGAAATGATGCTGTGAAGAGCTCAGATTACCTGTCGTCAGTGAGCTGCATGACTTTTTCTAGCACAAAAACAAAAGTGAAAAGTATGTTAAATGCTTCTTCACTGGAAGTAATTATTTTAATGCACTAAGTGCTCATATAAAAGCTGCAATTAATAAAAATGCGTTGACTCAGGTGTTCTTATGCACAATGTTCAAATTCTTTAAGGCTAGCAGATAGCAAAGCCTGTGTTCTGAATCAGATTTCAACTCTCCTGTCAACGGTCTGACCATTTCTACCAGTTACTGCCCTTTGTTTGCAACTGGTGTTACCAAAGGTACAAATGTTTTTGTCACAGGGTGCAGAATGACATGTTTTCCACAGAGTGCCATCCAGTACCTTATGTCAAGCACAACTATGTGCTTTTTTAGTCTCAATATAAAAAAACTAATGGTGGATTTTAGTCATTTTTATAGTGGAGCTTGTGGGCAACTGTGCAAATAGTGCATTCAACACTTTGAGTTCACTTTGATCATTGTTGAAAAACTGTTAGTTGCTTTTTGCTAACATGCCTGAAAGAAATTTTCTGGTTTTGCTGGTGTTTGTTTCACTCATAGCTAGTTCGAAAGTGATTGGCTGATTTTGTTTCATTCAGCCTCCTGAAAGCCACAGCCTAACTTCTACAATATGCTTTTTCATAGATTCTGTATTTGGAGGTCTGGAGATTTGAATTTGGGTTTATGGAGGACTGTTTATTTGTTTTAGGAGGAGAAATTCAGACATAACCAAATGCTGAAAAAAGCCTGAAAGAGTTACAACCGAGACCTCAGGAGCTGCTGGTTTCTTTATACGTCCCTCAAATCTCTAGTTCATGGTTCACCTGCAGTCTCCACAATCTCCACTTCCCTAAAGCTACATTCCTGCCACCAACTTTCTTACTGCTTCAAAAGCTGTAGCATGTAATTTCAAAATTTTAATGTCTCTATCCCTCCTCAAAGTTCCTGCATTAAATTAGAATTTAAATATGAAACTTATTAGCCTGACAGTATTAGCCAAACTAATGAACTTTGATCTCAGTGTTTTCTCTCTTCTATCTCACATTATTTAGGAAATACAATGACATATGGTATTATTTATAAAAACAGAGCTCTTCCGTGCTAGTTGCCAAGTGTCCATGTGCATGCAAAGACAGGCCTTGTGCCAAAAAAGATATCATTGTAATCGTTCCCATGTCTGTATTTTCCCCATGGACCCATGGCTAGCAATATCTACACTTACTCCACATCACAGTGCCATCACCAGCTGTGCAAAAAATCTTCCAATATTTTTAAAAGCAGGAAATCAGCACCTGTCCTTTCCCTCTTCTCTTTCAAAGTCTATTTTGACTGCTAAGCCTACAATGGAACAAATCGCTGATGCTGATTAGAGAAATCTCCCCCTTCAAGGAAGAAAAATATCTCCCTAGGCAAAGCAGTAAGAAGAAAATGCGCCTTGGCAATTGAAGGCATAGACTGGCTTTGCAACCATTCAATTTCTCTGCAAGTACATTAGGCAGTTTAAAGTTACTCTTCTGTCGATGCTTGCTGTTGAGTGCAATATGCCTCCACAGCAAACAGAAGAAGAAGAAAAAAATCAGTCATCAGAGAGCAAGGCTGCGTAAGAAGAAAGGGACATTGCAACTGGAAATAAAAATAACGTCTGGATCACATTTTTACTTTGTGTTTAAAGGATGTTTCCCTGTATAGTACATTACAAGAAAAGCAGCACTAAATGCCTGTCTGTCTCCCTAGAGGACTGTTCATTTATTTTAGGGCTATGATGGATAAAGCTACGAAATATGCAGTCTGTACCAGTGAGCAGACTGAGGTGTACATGCAGGCAACATTATTTCAGATCGCAGGCTCAAACTTTAAGCAATAGCCTCAGGCCCTGCCTTAGGAACTCCTCTGTAGTAGCTTCAATATGACAAATATAGTCCTACATGCACCAAGATAGAAAAATAAAAAGAACAGGGAGAAGAATAAAAAAAAAGCCCTAATCAGTATTCAGGATGGTGGGGTGGTTTAACATGAGACATTGGCCCAAAATTCCTTTGTGGAAGGAGTTGTGCTGGTGAAGCGATTACACAGTGCAAAACCGAGTTGTCCCTTCACACATGCATGGGCAACTTGCCACACTTTGGGTGTTCCTGAGGGAGAGTATGCTTATGGTTCCTGGGGGATGCCACCTCTTGAGTCAGGTAGATTTGTCATGAAGATGCAGCAAAGAAAAAGCGACTTGCCTCAAAAGAAGTTCCCAAAGCAGGTCGATGATGACAATACCTTTGACCACGGCTTAAGTATGGTCTCTTCTGAACAGATGTTTTCTTGTCTCAGATCTGAGGAGCCTAAGCACTAGTTGCCTGAAATGTATTTGCCTTTAGCTGTTGTATCTTGAATTTATGACTGCATAAGGACTTTGAAGGACTCATTACCACAATAAATACAAAAGGTGTCAAAATTATGTATTTCATTTGTAAAAGCTCAAAATGAGAAAAATTTGAATTACAGGCAGAGAATGTTTTGGTCCCTTTCCAATATTTTTGCATATAAATATAAAGGTTTACAAATGGAGCTTGCCTTTCCATGGAGACTACAACTACTCTTGATTTAGTAAACCACAAAATTCAATATATTTAAGCAAACAATTTCTTAATTCATCATAGCATTATAATGACTCAGTGTTTACTTTGACTTAAAGTTGTTATTTAAATGATTTCCATTCCTTTTTACTCACATAGAATAGACAATCCTCTCTGGCATGAAGCATGCAGTGCTAAATAGATCTAAAAAGGTCATATGGCCTTTAAAAAAAAAAAAAAAGGTGCTCCAGGAGATTCATTTCACTAGACATGTACCCAGTAAGAAGATTCAAGGGTCTTATCGAAGCTATCAATGCATCAAGGGCAAGAGCAGCCTAATCCTGAAAGATCCCATACACTCTCAGACTGGAGCCTTTGCTGTTTCCTATGCCCAGAAGACACCTGGTAGACATCAGGGCTCTGACCAAAAGCCGAAGTTAGCAAGGGGTGAGCTCTGGAAACAGGTGTGAGACAACTCAAGATGAGTAATTTAGATACTGTTCTTTGTACATGAGCACATCCTATGGGAAGAGCTTGCTGCAGGAGCAACCTTCCTTGTTCCTGACCAGTCCAAGGTGAAACTGCAAAGGAGTCAATTTACTTCTCTAAAGTGGTTAACACAATTGATTCCTATTTGGCAGCCCTGAATGTCGTTCAGGCAACTGAGGTTTCTTTTTCAAGCATTGATTACCCTGACTATAGCCAATCTCCTCTAGATTTTCCCATTATTTTTATTTAGGTAAAGGAAAAAAAATCACTGCCTTCTGTTTTTTATGGCTGCTTTTAGAACCTTTCTTTATTTCAGCTGTAATTACAGCAAAAACCAGAGTTCTGGGGCTCTGTTTTGGATGATGCATGTTTTATTTTCCTCTGATCTTTTCTGTCATACCAGTGTTATACAATAGATATTACTAAGTATATAAAAACCAAGAATGTGGAAATTTGTGAAGGAGGAGGAAAGTGGGCACCCATATCTTGTTGACTCTGGCCAACCAGAAGTTCATGAAGATGAAAATCTTCCATTAATCCATATAAGAAATGTCATATGGAAGGTACTGTAATCAAAATCTGTTGCCTGTTAGGACCCATATCATCAAACATGGCCTCTAAACTCAGTTTTGTGTTTCCAGTCTCTTGACAGTAGGTGACTCTTGGAGATTAAAAAATCCACAGAACTGACTGGAGTTTTGAGAGCTCCATGCCCCAGAATATGTGGCTTTTCATATTTGAAAAGACAGAGAAAAGAGACAAATGCAAAATTTCTGTGTTTGTCCCACTAGGTGTAATATCTCCTCACTAGGATGGCCAGCAAAGGGACTAGCTGTGCTTTTTGCTTTCAAGATATGATGTATAAGTAAAATAATCTCCATTACAGTGAAAAGCGCTGCTTGCTCATCATAATCTTATGACTTCTTTTCTAAAATAACAGATAAGCACTGATTCGCCAGACATTATATTTGCAACTGCATCTCAGACTTTTAAACAGAAAATGCCAGCTCTGGTCTGGCTTGGATAACAAAATTACCAGAGTGCAATTCTGAGAGCGATCTAGGTCCACTCTAATTATTCCATTAGTGGATATTAAGTAATGTCATACACCACATCTCACCAGAATCCCCAAAGTGTGCACTGCCTTGTTGCTCAAAACTCTACAGTTGCCTTAACATGTTATCAACACTTATCAAAATAGATGACCCAGGCACTTCAGTGCCCAGCAGCCCTAAACACTTCTTGTATAAATCTATTTCAAATACCACCTTGGTAAATTAGGTTAAATGATGTAAATTTGATTCCTGAAATCAGCCCAAGATACCACGTCTGAATGTCTCCTAACTTCTTTAGGGTGTGAATGGATTCTTTTCAGACTTGTATCTCCATTTTATTGAGCCTGCTTTAGACTACATGCTTGCTTCTTGGGTCAAAATTTTGTCCTAGTACATGAAATTGTAGATATTTAATTACCAACTGGAAAAATTGAGTTAATGTGGCTTAATAGCTGATAAGGATCTCCAGTCTATTGCAGATCCTTTTGCTTGCATAGTTCTTTTGCAAATGTGGCATGCTAATACCAAAAAATGGAGACTTTATTTTTTTTCAAAACTCTGAATTAGCCAACAGTTATTTTTTTACAGCTACACCTGCATTCTTTCTAAAATTCCCTCATCATCATTTTACTCTTACATATCTGTACAGCATTCTTTAGCCAAAGCAGGGAGAAACTGATTGCATAAAAAAGAAGCAAAAAGTTGGACAGTGCCCCACTCCATTGCAAGCAAGTTCAGTCTTTGATATGCTGTAATCAGAGGTGAAAAATACGATAGGATATTACTTTTTCTCAAAGCTGCTTTAGGCTGATCACTCTTTGAACAGCCTACTTTGGTCTTTACAATTTTGTATCTGTTGTTTAGGTTCCTACAGGTGGCATTTAAAACAAATATCTGCATAAAACAATCTGCATGACTGTCAAAATATTTGCAAACGTATCTGTTCTGCAAGCTTTGCATCCCTGAGCCTCTGTTTGAGATCCTTCATCCAAGAGACCTGGGTCATCCTGGTAGAAACTGGTTAGCATGGTCTGGCATGGCTGCAAGCTCAGTTGATCTCTGAGCAGAACCACACTGGAAATGTGGAAATGAGGATTTACTCTTGGTCTCAGTTCTTTAGCGGCGAAAGTCCTCTTCGTTTTGCTGGGGCTGAAGTTTCTGGTGTCATTAACTATAGACTCTAGGGCAGTTATAGACCCTGCAGCAGGTCTGACCTATACAAACAGCAGCCAGAACAGAATAGTTACCCCATAGTAATCTGTAAAAAACGTCACCTGCGCTCTGTTCAGCAATTTTGGAGCTGCAAATCCCTCACTGTCTCTCTGGGGAGCGTGGGAGCCGTGGGGTTGTTGGGACCAGCCATCGGATGTCAGTGTTGAGCTGCACGAGTCCACAGAATGGAGAGCTCACCGACAGGCAGCAAAACGCCTGGGTCTTAAAGGTCTTTCAGTTTATTGGTTTCAGGTAGTTTGTCACTAAGCTCAGCCTCGGAGGCAAAGCGATTTGTCACTGTGTGCACGTGCGTGTATGTGTGTATTCGTTTGGAGTTTGATGACACAGGGAACGCCAAGCCCACAGACTCATGCCTTTGGACCAAGATAGCACCCAGTTCTTTGTGGCAATACTCATTGCTTCTTTGTAACAGGCGTGACTAGTTTAATATAGCTAATCCTGGAGATATCAAGAGTTTTCAGTTTAAAATTAGCAATATTTTTCCATTAATACGCAGGCAGTTACTTTTCCGTGTAAACAAGAATGCAGAACTGTAGCACATTTATGCAGACGCAAGAATAAATTGAATTAATCAAACAATAGAAACCTTTTTATTTCCTGCATCATGTTTATTCTTGTGTCTGGTAGTTGCTTTCAAGGACACATCTAACACCAAAAATCTAAATAGGTAACAAGAGAGTGGAAAAATTTGCAAAATTATTAGAAGTCACTTAAAATAAGTAGGCTGCTACTTCAGCAAATCCAGAAGTTAACAAGGGCTAGAATTGCCGGATAATCTGCATATGGATTCATATTGGTCTTTCTTTAAGTAATGGCTTGTCAGTGAGAAGAAATATGTTTTTTCAAATGGCTGACCACTCCCTCAGAAAAGATACATTTTTCTAATCCAATGCTGAGCATTTAGCAAAAATGAAAAAGATGTTGTCCTTTTGAAAATACTAGGTCTTCAGCAAGCCTGTGAGGTTTGTATAGGATACATAGGTAATAAATAACCAAATTTTGAAATGCAGCCACATCTGAAGCGTCCTACTGGCCAACACGGACAGCCAGAGCAAGGCGTGCATAAGAGAGTCCATTTAGAAGTGGAAGAACACATAGAGAAAACAAAGGGATAACCTACACTTATAAAATGCCAATTTTAGAGAAATAAATGATAAAGTGGTAGTAGTCACATTTTGAACTTATTGTCCTGATCAAAGGGTGCAAAATTTCCTTTGTGACCTGAACCATTCAGCTGGTTGTGTTTTTACCACGTGCATGAGAACAGAAACTTTGATGATGATGCTACTGGCTCTGTTACAGTAGCACCCAGTGCCCCCAGATAGGGCTCAGGCTGCCCATCTGCTAGGTTCTGTAAAGGTACAAAACAGTAAAAATAATTCCATAAAGCTTTGTTTTCCATTCCAGGAATTTTTTTTTTTAATGAAAGGCATTATGAATTGCTCACTGAAAAATGTGTTCACTTTGTTCACTTCTAAGAAAATCTGGCAGCATTTGTTTTCCTGGCTTCTTCGCAACCGGTACCTTTAGCATATGTTCATTTTATCCCTCCTTCTTGCCACATCCTGAAGTTAAGTGTGGTAGGTTTGACCCATTCTTTCTCTGAAGGAACTGGGACGGCCTGAAGAGTCCATGGAACAGGGAGGTAAGGTTGGTGGGCAATGGGTGGCTGTGGAGGGGACCTGACAGCTATGCAGAAGTGGCTTTTTTTAGGTTTTATCCCCTTGTTATTAAAAAGAAATGTGAGATACCTGTATAAATTTAAAGAGATAAATACAATCATACATACATACTGTTTATCCAGCAGGAAAAACAAATCAAATTTTTGAAGGAAAAATCAAACGTTCTACCTCCTCATGTAAAGGTAATTACACCAAGCAGCACTGCAGCTCATCCTTCAGTATCAACCCAGCTGAGAAGCACATCACTGGTAAGAGAATTTGGAAAGGGAACACTGGCCATAAGTGAGGCAGTAGTTAATGAAATTATTCTACTACTAAATAGGAATATAGGAATGTTCTCAGAGTATGCAAGGATGCAATGAAGAAGGCTAAGGTCCACCCGGAATTAAATCTGGCAAGGGATATGAAAGACAACAAGAGGGGCTTCCTCCAGTACATCAGCAGCAAACAGAAAACTAGGGAAAGTGTGGGCCATTGCTAAATGAGGTGGGTGCCCAGGTGACAGAAGGTACAGAGAAGGCGAAGCTACTGAACGCCTTCTTTGCTTCATTATTTACTGTTAAGGCTGGTCCTCAGGCATCCCAGTCCCTGGAGCCAAGAGAGAAAGCCTGGAAAAAGGAAGACCTTCCCTTGGTTGAGGAGGATCAGGTTAGAGATCATTTAAGTGAACTGGACACTCACAAATCCATGGACTCTGATGAGATGCACCCATGAGTGCTGAGGGAGCTGGCATATGTCATTGCTGAGCCACTCTCCATCATCTTTGAAAGGTCCTGGAGGACAGGAGAAGTACCTGAGGACTGGAGGAAAGTCAGTGTTTCTCCAGTCTTTAAAAATTACAAGAAGAAGGACCCAGGAAACTACAGGCCCACCAGCCTCACCTCCATCCCGGGAAAGGTGATGGAACAGCTCATTCTGGATGTCGTCTCTAAGCAAGTGGAGGAAAAGAAGAATATCAGGAGTAGTCAACATGGATTCACCAAAGGGAAATCATGCTTGACCAATGTGATAGCCTTCTATGATGGCATGACTGGCTGGGTAGAAGAGCAGTGGATGTTGTCTACCTCGACCTCAACAAGGCTTTTGACACTGTCTCCCATAACATCCTCATAGGCAAGCTCAGGAAATATGGGCTGGATGAGTGGACAGTGAGGTGGATTGAGAACTGGCTGAATGGCAGAACTCAGAGGTTGTCATCAGCGGTGCTGAGTCTAGCTGTAGGCCTGTAGCTAGTGGGTTTCCTCAGGGGTCTGTACTAGTCCCAGTCTTACTCAACTTCTTCATCAATGACCTGGATGAAGAGCTAGTGTACCCTCAGCAAGTTTGCTGATGACACAAAACTGGGAGGTGTGGTAGATACACCAGAAGGCTGTGCTGCCATTCAGCGTGACCTGGACAGGCTGGAAAGTTGGGCAGAGAGGAACCTGATGAAGTTCAACAAGGGCAAGTGCAGGGTCCTGCACCTGGGGAGGAACAACCTCATGCACCACTACAGACTCAGGGAGGACCTGCTGGAAAGGAGCTGTGTGGAGAGGGACCTGGGACTGCTGGTGGATAACAAGTTAGCCATAAGCCAGCAATGTGCCCTAGTTGCCAAGAAGGCCAGTGGTATCCTGGGGTGCATTAGGAGGAGTGTGGCCAGCAGGTCAAGGGAGGTTTTCCTTCCCCTCTACACTGCCCTCGTGAGGCCCCATCTAGAGTACTGCATCCAGTTCTGGGCTCCCCAGCTCAAGAAAGATGAGGAACTACTGGAGACATTCCAGCGGAGGGCTACGAGGATGATGAGGGGACTGGAGCATCGCTCCTACGAGGAAAGGCTGAGGGAGCTGGGCTTGTTTAGCCTGAAGAAGAGAAGGCTGAGAAGGGATTCTATAAATGCTTACAAATATCTTAAGAGTGGGTGTTGAGGGGGTGGGGCCAGACCCTATTCAGTGGTGCCCAGCGACAGGACAAGGGGCAACGGGCACAAACTGAAGCACAGGAAGTTCTGTCTGAACATGAGGAAGAACTTCTTCCCTCTGAGGGTGACGGAGCACTGGAACAGGCTGCCCAGGGGGGTTGTGGAGTCTCCTCTAGAGATATTCAAAACACACTTGGACACAGTCCTGTGCAACCTGCTGTAGGTGACCCTGCTTTGGTGGGGAGGCTGGACTAGGTGGTCACCAGAGGTCCCTTCCAAACCCTGCCATTCTCTGATTCGGTGATTCAGTGATTCTAAGCAATTGCCATTCTCATACAATTAACAATATCTTCAGTTTCCATGGGCACCAGTAGAAATGGCCACTGATGGCTCAGAAGCTAGCAAACTGAATCAGAGCAGCAGCATGAGTCCTGACTCTGCCAAACTGTGTCGTGAGGAAGACTTCAGTCCCAAATCCACTGTGTGTTGTAAGGGTACAGCAATACCTCCCATGGGTGTTACGACAGCTATCTGTTTGCTACCCATCAGCTGATAAGCATTAATTGTCAGTGTTTATGGCCTTAGCCTATCCCACTTACAGTAAAATGTGTCGGCCTGAAGCTGTTGCATGTGGTCTTAACCTAATGTTGTTCATCTCGTAATTTGTGCCAGGTCTGTAACTGGACCATGCAGAGGGGCAGCTACAGCAGCTCAGCTAACTGGGAACACTCTTCGGAAGTAGACTGTACTCACAACTCAACAGAAATGCGTGTGCCAGGACAGGTGATTGGCGTAGTGAAGGAAGACTAGTCCAACAATCATCTTAATACTGCTAGTAACTTCAGGTGAAATAGATGAAATTATTTTTCTGCTTTTTAACGGAGTTTCCAGACTAATTATAGAAGTTGTATGGAAAAAAACACAAGAAAGGTAGGTAGGCAAAATAAGCAAGAAAAGAAGGAATAAAAAAGTTCAGGTTAGGAAGAAGCTTTCCATTTGCTTCTGGCTTTTCAGTGTTGGGTTGTTTTCCATTTTCCTTGGATTATATGCGAGGTACAGCATAATTAACAAGAAGATCAAAGAGAATGACTGTGTGTGGGTTGGCATGGGACTGTCCAAAGGTTGGGGGCAACTCCTGTAAGGTTTCAGGGGTCCCCTTTAGGATTCAGCTACAAACCATTAGATGTGTTCACTAGTATGAGAGAAGTAGGAAATAAATTAGGGCCGCTGTATTGCCTAGCAGAAGAAGCTGAAGGAGGTTAGCTGTAAGGACACATGCAGTTCAGCCAGAGACCTCCTCAGTCGCTGAGAACTGTTACAGTACAACTGGCAAGAGACAGCCACATCAGCGTGATACTGCCTGCTAAAACAACTGAGTAAAACTGTCTTATGTTTTGTGGTGTTTGGCAAATCAGGTACTCTCAGAAATGCAAGCAGGGCTCTGGAACTATTTGTGATAGAAGACTTAAGGCCCTCTTCCTGACCTAACTAAAACTGTAGTTGTTTAACAAAAGATGGAGAATCTAAAACAAGAAAGACTGGGATCTACTCCAGGATTGACCCAGCAGAGTGACTAGATGTCTCTCTCAGAAATGGGAAACACAACTTCTCTCTTTCAGGAGGAAGCAGAGAGGCTGTTTGACCTGAGGCTTTGGGAAACAGGATTTTAGTGAACCCACATGTCCCTTTCATCAGCTACTGCATCTGAGCAGAGCTCAGCCAAAGCCAGGGATAGCACTGCAGACCAAAGCAGAGATTACAAAGTGCACGAACCAGCTTTTGCCGTAAGGCTTTCTAGGACAACTTCCTAAATTAATGCCTAATTGGGATTGCATAGTTGTGAGTTGTTCTTACAGGACTAGCTCTTTCATTCTTAGAATGGCAGAGGTTGTAATTTCTAAGCAGTCCTGTTTTGCTTCATTGTTTCAAGTAACTGATGCTGTTTCCTTTTTTCATGAAATGTAAAGAATACTTGTGTTCATTTTTATGTAATATCAGACATGGTTTCCACCAGCTCTCCAAGCAGGCTTGCAGACTAGAGCTTAGTCACTCAATACCCATTTTAGATACCAATTGACAATTCATGACAATTTCAAGTATTTATCCCATTTGTTACACCAGTACTTGAGCACCTCATATTCTTCAGTGTCTTTACCCTCATACTGCTAACATCCAACTTCTAAAATCAAAACCAAGGTCCTCCTCTTGCCCTTGAAATCAGGGGCTTGAATGCTTTTGTGGATGCAGGCATTAGCAACCTGCCTAACGTCACCCAGGAGTTCAGCAGCAGAACAGAAGCTCTGAACCTTTTCCCCCACATCCAAAGCAGCTGTCCTAAAGAGTGGCTCCTGTACCTGATGCAGGACAGACCTCTGCTCCAAGGCTTGATTGCCTGCGGTTTCCATCAACTTCAGCAGGATTGAGGACCATTCCTCACCTTTGAAAATCACATGTGTAGATTTTTTTGTGCTCTGTACTGGAAAATGGGGATATCTACATGCCTGTATGTTAACAGTCTCCACACAAACCATGCACTCATATTTCTGAGTGCAGGCAGAGACTTGCAACAGATTAATAAAGTTTATGATAACCATGTGACTTCTCATTTTTTGCTTTTGTGAGAAGGATTGAAATTTTCTGGAGTGAATCTGCTGTGGAACTGCAGCAGCTGGTTAGATGGTAAGGGCTTTACCGCTACAGGAAAGTGAAAATCAAAATGTTAAATAATTATAACCTCTTGCAGTCATACATGCTACAGATAGAGTTCTGACAGTAACATATCATCCTTTTCTTCCCTGATTTGCATCCTGAACTGTCTGGGTTATTCCCTGGGATACAGCAACATGCTTTTCTTTGTTTTCTACCTCCATGTATTGCAACATTTCCTATGTTGTCATCACCAACAACAGGGTACATGTTCCTCCAAGCTATTATGCATAGCTCAAGTCTTAAAGCTTACCAACCTATAGGAGGCCAGAGATGGAGAGATAACGCTGTGGCCACAGGGGAGAAAGGAAGATGAAGACAAACCATGGCTTTGTAGTGATGGTACATGGTTCCCACAGCCTGCTTCTCCCTGAGTATTCAGTAGCTTGTCAAACAGGAGGAAACGGCAAATAACACTCTTCTCATGACTAGCTGAGGAATATACAGCCATTAAATTTATTCTCAACACACGCTGAGCTTGAACAGGGCCTTTTCAGACCTCTAGTGCATTCTACAACTGTATGTATAATGATTTTAACAACGCCAGCTCCATCACTCTTACTCAATTGCATGAACATTCACTGCAGAGGTTTTGCAGATGGCAGCGGGGAATTACACTGAAGAAAACCAGCTTTAAAAATGCAGACCTTTGGCCCAAAATTTAAAGGAGAATACATATTATCTCTCAGGAGGATGTTTGTTAGCTATAAAACAGAATTATAGCAAACAAGTGTAGGTCAGCCCCTGAATGTGATCTAAGATCATTGCCCGTGCCCACATTCTCGAATAGGTCTGACAGATCTCCATTAGTTCTAGGAAGGATAAGTGGTGTGCACACACCAAGGCATTACCATATCGCCTAGAAATGCAATAATGCAGAAAAGACATAACACTGGAAGAGACAGTTGGGAAATACAGGGTGTTTAAATTCTTTTTCCTTGGGGAGTGTGACTGAAGAGAACTTGTGCATATTCATAAGTTTCATCCAGCTAAGTTCCTGAACATCCCAGAAACCTCATGAGAATATGACAACTTCCATTGCACTTGAGGGCTTTTTATCTGAAGTGTAAAGTTTCCACCTGTATCATATCAGAATCATTTTCCTTTTAAGCAAATACACATTTATTACTTTTCAGAACTATATATCAGTTTTGGCTCAGCTACTTTACTGTTTATTCAAAGAATCTTACAATCAGCTTTTCTACAGAGGTGTAAAATCACTGCAGAGAGTGATGCCCCAGACATTCCCTTCCAATTATCTTGAACTGTAAGAGTCAATTGCTATAAGATATTTCATTCTTCAATGACTGTTTTCATGGATGTGATTTAAATTATACCAAAGATTTTTAATTAAAGTCACCCTTGTCATGCAAATATTTAATTTGTATTGATATATTTTTAGCTATAAACCACTGTCTTGATGCTTGGAAAAGACCCATTAAAATTCATAAGACTATTTTAATACAATGTCGACACTGTGTTACTTGTGACATATTTGTCAGTCATTCATTATGTGGCTGGCTGGTGAGACTGTAGAGGTGAAATTCTAGCTCAGACTATTTCAGAACAGCAGGCGTTTCTGCCAGGCTTTTACAGCTTCAGTTAAGTATGAATAAAAACAACTTTTGATAAAGGCAGGGTTGCAAAGTCTTGCAACTTTTCACAAGTTTCGTGGTCATAAGTGTCCTTCTCAGAGGCTCAGATTTTAAAGTCACCTCTCTGCAGGAACAGCTGTAGTTTTCTTCTGAAGCATGATTCTGGATCTAGCCTTCAGCATTGCAAATAAATGCTTTAATACGAGATCCTTCAAGGATCAGTATCCAAGAATAGATATAACTTGATACAGGAATCTTTCTTTTCTTTTTATTTTTTCCCTGACAGAAGTGGCACAGCACTGAAACAGTGAAGTTGTACAATATCTGTGTTTCAAGCTATGGTTAGACAAAGCCACCTGACCTGATCTAGCGTTGAGTGGGAAGCCTGATTAGAAGGCCTCTGGAGGTCCCCTCCATCCTAAGCTTCCTAAAACTTTATGATTTGAAAGTCATCTTCACAGTATGCTATAACCTGGAGAATTCTCACTTACTAAAAATCAGTATTTCTTCTTCTCTACACCCTGGAGCATTAGGCCTCTACTTATTATGCTTCCATAGTTCCCACTGCATAATCCCCCTTCTCTGAGTGAGACTGTGCTGTGCCTTGCAGAAAGGACAAACCACTGCACCTCATAAGCCTTTGTTCTGGCTTCTGTTTCTTAGGACATTTAAGGATGCCCAATGTAACTTAGCAATTATGGGAGAATACAGCACAGCAACTTTCCAGGAGGTCCAAATATTTGTATCATTTGTGTAAAGCTAGCTACTGGCATCAGCAACTTTTGCCGTCTCCTTATTTGTTTCTTTCCCATCTAATTTTGGAAAGGCCTCCACTGATGACTTCCTGCTAGAGTGAAACCAGACACCTATTCCTACCTATTTCTTCCTATATTTTTCAGTGGATCTCCAGGCATGCAAAATTCCCTCCCATCCAGTGACTGCTTGGCTTCTTGAAGAGCTGCTGACAAGGAAACCTGTTCCTTCTGGAAATCCGTGTCAGCCTCATCAGCAGGCTGTTCCTGGTGTATGTCCTCACTGGCTCTTTCTGAGGCCTCCATCCAAAAGATTTGCAAGCCCTGACTTCCCTTTGCCAAAGCTCTGCTGAGCTTTCCCAATACCCAATGCATATTTATTTACCCATTGATTCTTTTTAGGCTAGCTTGACCAAGCTGCCCCGTGGAGGCGTCAGGCTTTCTGATCACACATCGCTCTCACATGGGGTCTTGTTAGACACCCTGCAGTTCAGCAATATGGAGACAGCCTCATGCAAGCAGTTTCACATCACAGTTTCATTGTTAAGTTCCTTAGAAACTCCACCTGGTCCAAGAGATTTGTGTCTGCTCTTTTCATCCATTTTGTTTCTGATCTTGTCCAATGCTCTTATTTGAGTCAGAGCCTCTGACGCATCCCCCTCGTAAAGACTTTCAGCATGGGAAATGCCTCGAGCTGCTCCATGATAAACAGATGCAGAAAGATAATTTCATTTCTCTGCTCTGTCCTTATCTTACTTGAGCATTCTTTCCTTTTATGCCTTTGCTGTCTATCACATCTTCACATCTTCTGGCAGAGGTCCTGCAACTGCTGTGTCTGAAAAAAATGTTATTCTTTTTGCTAGTTGTTCTTCAAGATCTTCTTTAGCCTTCCTTATGGTATTCTTACAAGTGGCCTAGCAAAGTTTAGGATCCTTTCTATTTTTCTGATGAGGTCACAACTTCACAATTCAGTGTGCCACTGGCTGTCCTGTTCATGCTAATTTTGCAGAATGCCTAATGTTTCCAGCTCATGACTTTCCAGAGCATCAGATGTCATTCTTTGCTGTCCTAGGGCACTCTGAAACCACAGCACTTCTCATTTTATGAGTACCAGTGGGTCAGTGAAGAAAATAAGTAGTTCCGTGAGCAGCCGACTTAATGAAGCCTGCTTCCAGATGAACTGCTGTGAAGTGGTTGGATTTCCTAGGACTTAAAGTACCAGCTCTCATCACAAAGTTTCCTGCAGTTGGAGTATTCACAAAGTCGCTTCTTTTAACATGAATACTCTGTTGTGTAGTAATACAATTGATTATATGCTGCTGCCTTTCTCCGCCAAAAAAGAGAATTAAGAAGAGCTGCTCTCTCTACCTAGCCACTGAGGTTTACAGAAGCTGGAAAAAAACCTCTCTCAAATTTGGTTAAAACTGGCTAATATATTCAATATGTTTTAAGGGACGCTAACAGAGAGGTTTATTCAGATAGCACAACTACATAGTTTGAATTTCTATAAGAATGTATTCACAGAATTCACAGAATGTTCGGGGTTGGAAGGGACCTCTGCGGATCACCTAGCCCAACCCCCCTGCCGAAGCAGGGTCACCTACTGTGGAGTCCTGGCTGGACGAGAGGGGACATAGCTTGGTGCGTTGAGCAACCCAGGTTCCGATCCGGAAGTGAGCCTTGGGAGCGGCTGACACAGAACCCTGCTGGGAAGGCAGAGCGACGAGCTCGGGACACTGGAGCAGGGGGAACGTCACTGTTTCCTGCCACACTGTCACTTCCTTCCTGCTACGTTGTTGTTTCCTGCCACAGCACTGTTTTCACTTCGAGATGCAGCTCTGCACCAATCACAACGAGTTGCAGTAGTTTTGCCTACATATGGATTGGGGGTTTAACCATTCAGATGCTGTAATAGTTTTGCTATATAAACCTTGTTTTTGCTGACTAATAAAGGTGAACGACCATACTCATATTGGGGTCACATTGTTACAACGGATCCGTAACCCACGCCAACAACCTACAGCAGGCTGCACAGGACCTTGTCCAGGCAGGTCTTGAGTATCTCCAGAGAAGGAGACTCCACAACCTCCCTAGGTAGCCTGTCCCAGTGCTCCGTCACCCTCAGAGTGAAGAAGTTCTTCCTCATGTAGGCAGAAAACAAAACCTTTCAAAGAGGCAACACAGAGTCCTGTGGCAACTCTGGCAGCTGTGACTGTATCCCCACACCAGTTTTCAACAGGCAGAAATTTTTTCCCATGTTGTGTTTTCATTGTGTATCCAGAAATCCCAGACAGTGCCTTGATCTCAGAGTGCAGCCCACACACAGGACCCAGCTCACCTCCTGTCTGCCACAAAGCTGTGTCCAGTTGCGTCCTTTGGCCATGCCACCGGACCTGCCTGAAATGGTTTCAACCTCATTTACCTTGGCTAATACTCACTGATGTTTGACTTCCCTTGCTGTTCCTCTGACCTTGCAGACGAGTGTGTATTCCAGCTGTCTGTGGGCTCTAAACATTCTCTCTCATGGTACAGGATCCTCAAGAACAGAGGGAAACCAGAAAATCATTCCTCGGAGACAGTTAGTGGAGGTAAGGTGCTTCCTTTGCTCCTACGCAATCTCTTGGTCCCTTTTCTCTAATTCAGTTGTGCTACCCAACCAGTAACTCTGAGCCTGCCTGCAGTTGCTGTGTCTTGCAAAGTGGTCATGGAGAACTACTTAGGTAGAAAGCCTATGCAGATTAAAGTGTGCAAATTAAAACTAGTGTAAAGATAATTGCATCTCAATAGCCTTTCCTCCCTCATTCACCATCCTGTAACCTCTCCTTGCGGTCATAGGGTAGAGATAACGATTAGGCATCTGCTGTACCCTGAACCACAACAGCTTTGACTTTACTACCCTACACAAGGGTCTCTGTTACCTCGTGTGCTCCCTTTCTGTTGTATTTAGTGTCCCTCATCTGAAACTCTGACTGTAAACATTTAGGGCTAAAACTGTCTCTTCTTTACACTTTCAGCATATGCAGAAAAATGGGCAGTGGCATTTAGACTGCTGTAAAACAAACAAAAAATAAACCCAAAGGCTCATTTGTTCTTCTGCAGTATCGGGAAAGTTCCTCCCTGAATGCTCTGTGACTTGTTCCCTTGAATGCTGGTTTTGTACATTGCGTTTGATAAGTTCTGTGTAAGTAAAAATTAAATTTGTGGCAAAATGGGGACATAAATAATTCATAAGAGGGTTACAACTCAGTGTAATTTCAGCTTCTTCTTGCTGAGACTTGATTCTTCTCTGTATGCAAAAGACATCCCCTGAAGTACTTAATAACACCACACTGATTTTTCCTATGGTGTAGCTGGTCTCACAGAGGCTGATTTTATATCAAATTTACTGTGTCTGTGCATAAGACAATTATATAGAAAACCAATAGATGTAGATGGTGTTAAAAACAAGCTGACAATCCATGTACAGCTTCCTTAAAAAGTTAAATGGAACAACAAAGGCAGTAAACGCCTAAGAGAGAAACCTATGCTGCTTTTCATTTCCTTATAAAGAATGCTGATAAGGGCTTTTTTGGAGTGGGGTGAGGGTTATAAACAAAAATCTTATTACAGCTTTTGGCTGTGAAATAGCAGTCAGAGAAAGCCAAGAGAGATTTCAGAACATGTTTCTATTCGGTTCAATGATTTTTTTTTTTCAGTCAGATTTAATATTCGTTGCCTCTTTAAAGGGTATTTAAAGACACAGCATATGCATACATGATTCCTAAAAATTGGCCCTTTGTCTAGTCAAAAAGAGAGCATGCATACAAAAATACAGGTTGTATATGGGCTTGCAGTAGAGAAGGAATGCTTCTTTCAAGGTCTACTGCAGGAATTTTGCTTCAGGTTAAGGAAACAAGTTCTCCCTTTGCTTTGTGTTGTGATTCTGACTTTGCTTACTACTGTTACTTTTTTTCAGTTGTTCGGGTGTCCTTTGAAACAAGTACATATAATGTACTTGGAAAAAATACTGTTATTTCAAGATGCACTTTAGGAAACAGAAAGCCCTCAACATTGTTGATTTTTTCACAACTACCATCAAGACATGGATTTCCAAGATGAAAACAGTGGCATCCTTTGGTCTAATCAAGGTTTAATTGAGTCTGCACTGTCAGTCAGGCAAAGAGCTGAAGGAAACAAAGCAGGATTTTAGCGAGCAGCATTAAAGAAGGACCATTTAGTAATTTCCAGAGGTTGCCAGCTGGTTGACAGAAGTGCTGCTGAGCTCTCTTTAAAACAAGCTTTTCTAATTACTGACATTTCTGGTTTCCCTAATTATCTGCTCATTGTTCTATGAAAGACTAAGCACTTTTTTAGCATTCCAACTAAGAAATCATAATATGCTAGTAATATAGCAATATAACAATGTATAAGCTGGACCCAGCACCATTAACAACAGCTGATGTTTCCCTCTATGCCAGCCTAGACCCCATCTGCCTCTCCAGACAGAGGACATGATCCTTCAGTTACTCGCTTTTTAATGCATGTCACAGCATCTTCTGATGAACCAGTCATCTGGTTTCGTTTCTCCTCTTCTTTCACACCTCTATTCTCCTAGTAACAGTGGAGATAAAATGACAGATATTTCAAATAGAAGAGCGCTTTTGTTTTTCAATAACAAGAAAGAGAAGTTTTTCTTTTTAGAAAAAGTCAACAGGAGCATTTCATTTTCTCTTGTCTTGTCATGCGCCTCTGGAAAGCCACAGGAGTGTAGTCTGGGAGAATTAAAGAGTTCATACTTGAATGGGATTTGTTCCTGTGTTCCACCAATCCAGCGCACAAATCCTAGCCACCATTCCTTGGCTGGAATTAACAACTCAGCAGCTAATTCACATAGTGCTGGTTACCATTTCACTCAGTGCAGAATCCCACACCTTCCACCAGTGTCCGAACTGCAGCTATTACAGGGAACAGTGAAAATATATTGATTTTGGTGATCATTAGGACTGTTTGCCTGAATTGTAGTGTAATATGTCCCTGCACTGTAGATTAACATGACCTTTTCAAAACAGGTATCAAACATTTGTTTTTAGAAGTTATACTGTTTGCCTTAGCGTACATTCATCCAGTTTGCACTGCTAATGTACTTTGGTTATTGCACACTCAACTAAGTCAATGGTCGCTTGCTATACATCCAAACATTTCAAACATGTTACACTTCTTAGAGTACCTTTAGCATGTCTGTTATTGCTTGCAAGACTGACTTTGTTAAGCACTTGATAAACACATATGCTTGTGGAATAGTAATTTGAATTTTCCTTCTGATGAGGATATGGCAATAAATCAAACTCATTCTGAAATGTAAACCCATCGATGTGATTACTGTTTTCTCATTCCCAAAGTCTTGTTTCTTTTTTGCTTTATTTGAGAAGCCTGTATCTTGGGGAAGATTTTTATCAAATGTACTTGATGCAAATGGAATATAACCAGCAATTTGCTACTGTCATTTTTTACACCTGGAAAGACAGCATTTGCTTCTTCATTTGTCTCACTTTGCCACCCAGTAGTGTTGTATTCTAGCACCTTCTGCATCAAATCAACAATAATAATGAAATTATTCATAAATTTATGAGCCTGAGTCTCTGTCTCTTCTCACCTTTTGGGTAAAAGCTCACTTTGGGCTAAACTGAGGGAGTTAATTATTCATATTTTCATTCTCATGTAGCCAAATAGTCGGTCAGTGTTCTTTGTTTCTGAAGAGTGTTTGATTCAGGTTGGTGGTAGTTTTTCTGGCAGAACAGAAGGGCACCAGTACTGGTTTGTTATATTTACGGCAGAAAATGAGAAGATTTTGGAAAATGAGAAGTGTACAGTGTTGCTTAAAGATAGTCAACCTCTCTTCCATGGGGACTTCCTTTAGGTGGAGTGAGAAGGCTCCATCTCATCTGCCATAAATTTTCTCCTAGTCTTCATGACCTGTATTTGCCCAGATACCTGCAGATGACGTGATGACTCTTGTATCAAAAATCCACTTTTTTAATGGATTTCACACTTTGTCTGTTAATCTACACTTTTACTCATTTTGTAGGGAGTAAATTCAGCATTACCACTTTAAGAAGTTACCACTGCCAGACCACTTTTTTTAATGCAAGAACTGCTTTTATGAACCCTGAATAGTGGAAGGTATGTTCTTACAGAGCTGAGAAACCACTCCCAGGTGATGTCTTCCAGCTGGGAGAAACAAGAGAATCCTGGCTTCCCCTCTAGCTTCAACTAGGTCCTTGGGCAAGCCCCTTATCATAGAGGCAAGTTCTCACCTTGGCATGAAGTGGATGGGGCAGTGCTGGATGTTTCCTCCAGAGGCACATACCAGTGCTAATTCCCTTTCCTGCCAAGTCTACTGTGTTTTGAACTTCAATCACTGGCACATATATGCCAGTCACACTAGGAGACTCAGACTTCAAACTGGTGTCACGTTTCAATGAAAAGCCAGACAACGGGCACAGCTGTGGCCCATCACACCTGCAGCAGCCCGGACCACGAATGGAGAGGACAGCTGCCCTCTGAACCAAACTGGGACATGTGCATTGTCTTCTCATTCAGCTTTGAAATACAGTGCATCACAGTAATCCTTCCCAGAGGTGACAGATTGCAGGATTATAAAGAGGTTCTTATCCTGGCAGAGGCCACACAATTTTTATTGCAAGCTAGAAGTGAAAAAAGTATTTTTTATAGTTTCTATGTTAAACTGATTGTCTACCTTTTCTTCTAGTCCTAGAAAGAAATGCAAGTACTGGGCAAACCAGCATTAAGCAACAATTGATAAATGTACATTTTTTTTTGCAGAAGGGATATCTGTTTCCAGATCCAGCTAACATACCCTCGCACTACACAATAGCTCAGGTTTATATGCATCAGTTCCATCCCACTAATGGTCTGGAGGTGGGTAGAACTGGGTCACTAGCAAAAAGTGATCCTACCAGGTGTCTTTGCTTAAGAAGCATACCTAAAAGCCCCGTTCACTCCAAGGCATCACTGACCAGAGCAGTGTACTATGAAGAAAAGCACAGTGACAGATTGGAAGCCAATATCCTTCAAGAGCTTGACTGATTTCTCTGAGTTTTGTGGACATTGTGCCTACTCCAACTTGATTTTTCTCTTGAAGGTAACTCTAGAAAGAAAATAAACACTTCTCCCTTTGCACTCCTGTTTCCTCAAACTGAGCTTTCATTTCAGGATCTTTTGATATAACCTCAGTTTCAGTACAATGCAGATCATCACATAAAATGAACCTGATATTTCTGCAAGGAGGGTGTGGAAATTTCATCTTGGTCCAAGAAATAGAGGCCTGGTAACAGACTGATGTATGGATCATCAGTGAATCAGATAAGTGATTTCTGAATTAGTATGCTGTTCTCTTAACAAATATTTCCTAAACATGTTTTTTCCTGGTGTCTTCGCATGTCCAGTCAGAGTTTACCAATAGCCATAAGCGATGTTCTTTGGTTTCTTCTGTGGCAGTCTGCAAACTAACTTACACAGTGGTCAACCACAGTAAAGACATCACTGGATCGTTATCTGCAACACTCGTTAATCCTTAGGATTTAGAAACCAGGGCGTCTTTAACTGTTGCTTTGATGACCTAAGCACAGTGCAGCGGTATATAGTACAATGCAGTAAGAATTGTCATTATCTTTCTATTGCAAATAAAAATATCTTTGCGCTTTGGCAGAGGTCTGTTATATCATTTACTGCAATTATACGTACTTTCCAGGAATTTTCTGAGAATCAGACTATGATTTTTACAGACGTTACTTTCAAATGTATTTTTACTCTTCTTCATTCGTTTTGTTCGTAAGATGACTATAAAAAAAGCAAGTCAACAACAATTATATAGATAGTATCAAAACAACACTTGACAACTTCTACTTTACTTCTTTATCCCAGCATGTGTGCTTAGTTTAAAGCCTTGGACATTGACAGAAAGATTACAAGGATTTTTATTCTGATCTTGACCAAAAAGGTAAGTGCTAGCAGTTGTGCATCAGCAGAGATAAGTGAGTAGTACGTAGGTTAGGATTTGGAGGCAGTACTTCTAAAAGACATCATTTCATTCCCCCACTTAATCCCAAGGAGGAATGTAGAAATGAGTGACAGTTTTGCTGCCGATCCAAATGCGTCCAGGTTTAAATGGATACAGTGCAATTAAATGTCATTCCTGTGGCAGAAATTTGCTTTTTGCAGAGGCTTTGGCCTATCTCCTCTCCCCCTCACCCAAGCTTGTTCAAAACACAGATTCTAGGATGCAGTGGTAACCCTCAGACATCAATCTCAGTGCCATGCTTAAGGTGGGTTCTTAGATGGCCATCCAACACAAGTGCACAGAAAATACTCTGGCTTCCTTTGTTAAGCATACTGCAATTCCAAGCCATGTGTACTTTTTTCTTCTCTAGGTGTTATATAAAGTTCCCCTTGAATACAGCACATATACATATATACATAAACACTTTTAATACAAATATATAGTCTTATCCATGAGCCCCACTCCTACCTTGCTTTGTGTTTTCTTAGTTATTAAAAAGTTCCTTTTGCCAAGTTTTCTAATATCTGCTGTGTATAATCCTTAAGATATTGATGAACTTGCTCTTGAAGAAAACTCAGGATCCCACTGATGTTCTTTTTATTTTGGCTAATTTAGAAGTTGTAATGCAATGAGTTTTACAAACAGGAATAGAGAAATTGCACTTCACTGGGACATTTTATCTTCCTGGTGTTCTGAAAAAAACTGCATTATAGTTACAGCACTGAGAAATGGGGTGTTGGTGGCGTCCCCGAAGCTCAGTGCTGCGAGACCTTGACTGAGTTTTTCACATCCCCCAGTCCAGAAGGAGATGTTCAGCACAGTGACATCAGAATTCACTATCTTCTCTTCCACAGCTCTCCCAAGCTCACCCTAAGACTTACATAATGCCCAGGTATGAAGGAGCATCCCTTTCCTGGGTGCTCAGAGAAGACCAAGAAGGAGGTGGTCTCTGCTAGCTGGCTGAGCATCATGAGAGGGTGAGCTGCCACCAGACACAAGTGTGTAGCAAGCTAGGCCATGGATGTCCAGTAGCTATCAGAGGTACCCCTTTGCTCAGCTCGTGGGCTCAGGTGGCATGAAGAAAGGCATTTTTGTGCGGGGCAGGTGATGTGTTCCCACCTTAGTTAAACTAGCCAGCTGTTTCCCAGAGTCAGGACTAAGACATCCTAGAGAGTTCAAGCTGGCTCTCACGCACAGAAGATTCCAGCAAGAAGGAATGGAGAGTCTTCCCAGCAGCATGGTTGTCTTGAAGTTCATGCTGTGCTGCAATATGAGATTTCCAAAGAAAAATGACAGAAAAGTAGGAAATTATCAATTCAGGTCCATCCATATATCCACAAAGGCCAATTAGAATAAGAAAGGCAGTAACTTTATGACGGCCAGGTAACGAGGGCTGACATACTGTCTCAGTCTTACTGCAGATACATAACTAAGCCTCCCATTTGAGGGAAGACATTATCCTTCTGTATTTTCTTTCAAAACAGAAAGAATTTGACAAAGGTAAATGTATGCTACTAGAAGAAATACTTCATTGCATTATAAGTCTCCCTAATTAGAGCTGTGGGGCTGGAAACAAAGACAAGCAGCAATGCAGGGCAGCTGGTGTTTGTCCATTCAGCAGCAGCTAATTTCCTCTCCGGTATTGTTGCATAGGCACCTTCACTGACCCTATTGCCTGTAATAACACAACTCCTATCCCTTAATATGGGGCATTATACACTTTAACTGGGACGTTCTGAAAGACATATAAAACCAGAGATCCCATCTACGCTGAAGGTCCAAGGATCCTTTTTAGAATGCAGATTTCTCCATGCATCCTACAGTTAAAATAAGTATTTCTGTCTTTTCCCCATATTGTAGACCATGTGCTTTTTGCCAGGTGAATATTGCATCTCACCTCAAGGTGGATTTATTTCATCAGTGGTGCCTGTATATCACTTGCAAAGCACTTAGATATCCTTCAGGGTAAAATGTACTCCACTCTGCTTTATTTCATATTGTGTCCTTGCCTAGATCCTTGAAAGTTTTTTATTACTTGGCATATGTTGATTGGGGTTTTTTCCATAATCAGTTTAAATGCAATGTGTCCCTTGTCCAAGTTAATTACATGGTTGGGTTAACGACTCATTGCTTCAGGCACTTGAGTGGAGAACTTAGCTCGTCATTAACACATTGGCTACTTTATTGCCTTTAAGCTGAAGTTGCTATCCAAAACCTAGACTTCAAAGTGGTTACCTTCATCAGAATCAGGTGAAGGTAGAAGATCCAATCAAAGACCTTCTCCCATTCAAAACTATCGCTGAATTCAGAAGCTACTGGTTTAGGTGATTAGCAAACTAGATAGCTAAGAGTCAAGGAAACTAGATCAGATGAATATCAATGTGACAGAGGGCCGAATTTACAGCCTGTTTGGGATGGCATCTGCTGGCTGGAAAGCAGGAAATGAGACCACTGAAACAACAAATTATAAAATCTCAGTGGAACACTTCACATAAAGCTACATCAGAATACATTTTGGGGTGAAAAAAAACATAGAACTCAGAAACCATAAAAACCCCAGTCAACTTGAAGCAGAATACTCAGAAGAAATTGAGTAAGAGTTTTGTAAATTGTGGTCTGTGGGAAGCAGGCATTACATTTGCTTCTGGGAGACAGATGCCCATCCATCACTGCAATTCTCTGTAGAAGTGAACAAGAAATCCCCTTCAGCACCTTTGAAAATCCCCATCTGTTTAAAAAAATAGATGTCATTGACCACTGGAGGCATTTTTTCCTCTGAGCACAAGAAGCAGCGGAATTGGAAGGCTCATGTGCAAGTTTCATTATGATGCTAATTATAAGCTCCTCTTCTGAGCTGGTTGGCACTTATTTCGATTAGCTGATGATCAAGACCACTTTCCATCAGAATTCTGGCAGTTCTAGCAAAATGAAATACTTTTCTCAGGCAGCTCTTCTCCCCTTCTTAGGTAAGCCAGTTCTGTGCAAGCCTGAATGCATCTCTGTTTGTATACAGGGTCCCAAAGGCAATGTTTGTTTTCTTTGTTTCAGTAGAGAGAGGAATTGGTTCTCTCATGTTTTATTCATGAAAGTAGATCTTGTGAATGTGGCCTCCAATATGTATTAGAGGCAAAAATATCACTAACAGTAATGCCTGAAAGACTCTTTACTTGTGTAACAAATGGACACACAAATTAAATTACCACTGGTAATGCATGCCCACTCCATAATTGTAGCCCAGTTTGGAATTCTGCTGAAGCAATTATCATAGTCCAGAAATGCAAATCAGGAGTTCATTTTAATCAGGAAAGTAGGACATCTCATCTTAAACAAAGACAGTACTACAGGTCTGTAACACGTCTGACAAATTGCTGTCAGGTTGGCAGAATGTATTAAATTACCCTCTCTTGACTCCCAGCCTGAAAATGAAACTCTAGCTAAGCAGTACTTTTTTGTTGTTCATTCCCAGCAGCCGTATTTGGTTGCAGAACTGCTAATTAGAACAAAGATTTTGCTTTGCTTTCTTGTTTATGACTTTGTCACTCTAGCTAGATTCAGCCCTTATAGTTACCTGCAGAAATGATTAAATACACTGGGAAGCAATTATTCAGTTGGTGATATCCTGTTCTTATTTAATTATATCAACACTAAAATGTCTAGGTGCCAGGGCAGGGTGGTAGGTGAACTCATCCAAGCAGGTGCACCAAAGCACCACAACAGTTCATCTTTCCTGGAGCAAATGCATGTTGAGTCCCACACTGCCACAATCTGGGTCTAGAAATCAGTCTTAGCTGTGATTTAACATCGCTGCTATAAGCCATCACTTCTTCAGCAAATGCTTAGCCCAGTCTGATGTCACCACTGCCGTAGGAGTGACAAGTCAGGGATCAGAGATGGTTCAAACTCTCAGACTCTCACTTAGGAGAGAAATTCCCAGCAAAAGGTTGGCTCTGACCCCAGTTACTGCCTCAGCAGGCTCCAGGGCAGTTTGCAATATTATCTGCTCGTAACCAGGTGAGACCTCACCTGGAGTCCTGTGTCCAGCTCTGGAGCCCTCAGCACAAGAAGGACATGGACCTGTTGGGAAAGGTCCAGAGGAGGGCCACAAAAATCATCAGGGAGATGGAACACCTCTCCTGTGAGGAAAGGCTGAGAAAGTTCAGGCTATTCAGCCTGGAGGAGAGAAGGCTCCAGGGGGACCTTATAGCAACCTTCCAGTACCTGAAGCAGGCCTACAAGAAAGCTGGAGATGGATTTTTTACAAGGGCATGTAGTGATAGGACAAGGGGTAATGGCTTGAAACTGAAAGAAGGTAGACTTAGATCAGATTTAAGAAAGAAATTCTGGACTGTGAGAGTGGCTAGGCACTGGAACAGGTTGCCCAGAGAAACTGTGGCTACCCCCTCACTATCAGTGTTCAAGCCGAGGTTGGATGGGGCTTTGAGCAACCTGGTCTAGTGGAAGGTGTCCCTGCCCATGGCAGGGGGGTTGGAGTGAGATGATCTTTAAGGTCCCTTCCAACCCAGCCCATTCTGTGATTCTGTGATTCTATGACTGGTTGCTGCCGCCTCTCTCTTGCAGATTACTGCTCCATAGCACAACAGGTCCCCCATACCCCTGTCACTCCAGTTTTGCTTGTTTCAGAAAAGGTACCAAATTAGTTAAGGTAGCCCAGAGAAGCATTCACGTTGCCATCTGCAGACTTGGCCCCAAATGCATTGACTTGTGACAGAGAACATGAGCAGACCTAGGTCACATCCATCCAAGACTTAGCTCCTGAATGTCATTTGTACCTTTGAAAATCTTTCCTAAATCACTTTTGTTAATGAGTTCAGCTTTCCACATCACTTCAGCATGACTGAAAACTTGACTCAAGATCTTATATTGACAAACTACTATTTGACAACAAATATGATGTATTTTTATGTCAACACACTGAAAAGGAAAACCAGTTTTTAATAAAGTAAGCTTAGTGCCAAACTGTAGATGACATTTTGCTTTCCAACTAATAATAAGTAAGATGATTTGACTGAAGATTTATTTATTTCATACCTCCATCCACGTTCTTTGTGCATATGAAAGAGCTCTCAAAGAAAACAGAACCTTCTATTTCGCAGGAACCTAGCAGTTTTTGGAGGTCACCTAGGGAAGACAGAACTGTTTTTTACTGTCATTGCATTGTTAACATGTCCCTAGCCACAAGTTTCAGCCAACACCTTCATGGAGAATTAAACCCTGCTAGAAATTGGTAACTGGCTATGCTGTTGTACTTGTGTAGAATACAGGAGAACATTTGCAAGCTGAGGAAATGTAAGAACTTAAGAATAAGGATGTCTCCTCAGCTGTAAAAATGGTGTTATTAACAAGCACTATAATGTGAAAAAGCATCAAGTGCAGTTATCCTTTCTCCTGATGTTTAGTACATGCCCTTCTACCTTCTTAATGTATATTTCACCTTTGGATAACAGAACTTGAAAATCTTAAGTTTCTAGTAGAAAGAAGTTTAAAATAGGTCTTTGACAGAGAATTTCCTTTCCCAAAACTCAGCAAGGACTAAGGCGGCTGCACATTGCACAGGCTACAAATAGTTGTTTCTTACCCGCTTTCCTGAGGTGGTTTAAGACGAATGATATGGCATTTCATCTGAATTAACAACTACGAAAAATTTTCCTGACAGGCCCAAGCAAGTCCAAGAAGTAACCACAAGGGAAATAACTTTTCCTGTCTTTCTCTCTCCGGGCACCAAAGCAGCTGTAGATCTGCTCTTTCATGAAGTCTTGCTCGGCTCCAAAGCCACTTCAGAATTAACTAATATTGAAGGTCCTGCTTTCTTGGTTAGACAGAAGTAAAGTCAGACAAAACAACAACAACAAAAACCAAATGAACCCTGAGGAAAATAAACAAAAAGATCAAGAACTAATCAAAGGACCTTGTTTCAAATATTCATGGACTGTTTATGCCAACAATTGCATACATGGCCTACAGGAAACAAAACTCTTAAGAACTGTAAATTCCTTAAAGGAAGGGAATAATTCTTTTTATTATAGTTATGTGCTTATATGCAAATATATATGCATATATATATATATGAATTTAGTATGCCAGCTATTAGGATTTACTTAAAAGTCAAGCTTTGTTTGATGTTCTTAAAATCCCTTGAGTCAATGGATTATGGAAGAATCCCGACTTTTTAAATTCTTCCTAACTTAAAACACAGTTGCAGCTTGTATGATTTCAATGTAGAGTTCATGCAGAAGAACGTAAGGACTATGAGATCCAGAAGACTACAAAAAACCCTGTCAGTCATTTTGTTTTAAAATGTGGTTTTAAGCCAATTTGAACAATTTCATGGCAGTGGCAAATAATTCTATGCATTTTGGTATCAGTAAGTTTGTATCAGGTCTCAGGCTCTGATCCACAGACTTCAAAAACTACCATATTTAATGGTGCCAAGATTTCTGTTTCCTTAATTCAATTTAATATCAGAACTTTCAAAGTAAGGCACTCAGCTGACACACTGCTCTTCGTCTCTCCAATTCTGAATGCCCAAAATAAAGAAATTGATGTTCAGTCACTTCAAACCTATACTCATACCAGAGTAGATGACTTCTGTATCCTCTCCCAGTGAAAAGCTCGTGATGAACTACATACTTTCACTCAATGTTTATGTTTATTTGACTACATTACCTGTACAAACTTGTATAAATGACAGAGATGTTTTGCAGTGACATGGACACATGCAGGCGCAGTTCTCAGTGGCTTAAGATGATGAAATCTGGGCTGTTCAGTCTCTCCCAACCCTCCACCCTTCTCTTGTCCTAGCATTCATGTCAATTTAACAACAGGGTGAGCCACTTCAGACAACTGATCTGGCTGAAAACTGATACTTCTGGTTTTTTTTGCTTGATTAACTTCAGCATTAGCTTTCAGCTTAATGACCTTCCTGAAATGGCTCACCAGTGGCCACGCAAGAGCTGACAGCACCTTGCCATGCAACTGATTTAGCTGTGTTATGACAATTCACCTCGATCACGCGATTTTCTTTTGTTGGTGTTTATAAGTACTTGCAACAGTTGCCTACTCTATGTCATGAGCAAATGCATTTGTTTGCATTGTCCCTAGCCTACTTGAGTTGCAATTCTATTTGAGGCAACTGGGTAAAACCCCAGATGTTTCTCATCCCAGGAAACAGGGCCAAAGGGTACTTTATGAATTTCTATAGCTTCCCATCCTATACTTGAAAGCATCCAAAGCGTAGCGGAGTACGTCCTGTAACAGCTGTAGGGGCAAAATGGCAAGCTAGTATCAGAGGGGCCAGCAAGATCAGAATCGTCTTTCAGTAGCCAGTGGTAACTGTCTGGCACGCAGCACAAGGCATAAGGTACATACTTAAGCTCTGGGACTCCAGAGACTTTGTGACATTAAACAGATATTTTAGGATTCTCAAGCTCTCAGGAAGCAAGTGTTCTTGGGGGGGGGGGGGGGGCGGGTAGGGGGGGTGTGAGGGAACACACCATCTCTGATCATGGGAAAGCAAAATTTGAGGAAGGGCTGAAAGACAGAGATATTCTGAAGGAGAAATAAGATGGTGAGAGGGAAATAAAGGGGAAGACGACTAGGGAAAACGCCAGCAGCAAGACTCCAGAAGTCAAAGTGTACAGAATACCACAGGTTTTCTGAATCTTTAGATGAGAGTCATCTAGCACAAGGCTTGTGATATCTAGAGCTATTAAGTGTAGAGCCATAGGACATAAACCTTTACTTTAAAAATTCTTTCATCATAGTAGCAATCATTCATACTGCTAAGGTTATTCAACATCTGTTTTAGCGGGGCTGCCTTGGGTCATGACATGCACTACTAGTCAAAGCCCTCAAATTAAAGAAAATTAACAACAGGACCTGCTGAGTGCAAACCTTGTTGGTAGACAAGTTGTTACAACACAGTCTCCTACGTGTGGGAGAATTGTGAATTGTGGTGTTCAATTTTATTACCCCCAGCAGTGCTGCTACCTTGGCTTCTTCAACATGCAGGGACAGAGAAGGACAGAGAAGACTTTGAGAAATAATGAGCTCTTAACCAGGGATTCTATCACAGGTAGAGCAAAATGCTTGTTAAAGATTAGAAAGCTGTGTTTTGAGGAAGAAAATGGTCTAAGGAAATGGATATACTGCACACATGGCTTTGTGCAATATACCACACAGACAGAAGTGTATTTAATCATACAGAAGTACTCAGAAAAATCATTTATTAATCCATGGCTAAAATCTGTGTCTTCACTTGACAGTGTTTGTAATAACTGCAGTATTTATGTTATTCTACCTCAATCACCTTCCAAGCTAAATGATGAAGACTGAACAAAGATGGATATGTCTGTGGCCTAGACTAAGTTTACTAAATTATAACTTTACTAGTGGGCCAGATCATTCTGTCTTGGCAAGATTCTAAAGTCAGGAGGATGAATTTGTCTAGATTTTAAAACATGGGAAAATTATTCTGAGACCCGCTTTACACACAAAAGGATCTACTCTTTGAATTTCCTAGAATGCAAGTAGCACAGTTACCTAAACAGGTATTTGGCAAATCTAGGTTAGAAGTGTGTCTTCTGCAATTATAATTGCATTTGCTGATTTTGTCTTCACAGAAGTTTCTCTCAGTCTTTGTGTGTCCCCCCAGACACATGACAACAGAGTTAGCTAGCAAGTTGTCTCACTGACAGGCTCCCTCCTTGCCACAGCTGGTGGGAGCCCACTTTCAGCCTGTGCCCTTGTCCTTGGCCCTTTGCTGAACTAAAGCTGAAGTGTGCCATGAGCAGTCTTCTACATGTTTAATCTTGTTGCTAGCAGGATAGTGTTTCCATATATTGTGCCAATTTGTAACTGGAAGAGGTGATACCAGTGCAAACCATACTCCATCGGTGGGGGATTTACAGGGTTATAGAAATCTTACCAGACAAGAGACCTCACAAAGTGTGTTCAAGTAGAAACCTAACTTCTCGTTTCATCATGCTCTGGTAGAGAAGACAGTGTGTCACAGCTGCACACATTTTTGGACATCCATGCAGCAGGGTTAAATACATCCTTTTAGAAATCATAAAGCTTTCTAGGGAATAGACTTCCAGGCTAAGCATTGCTGTCTGCATTTTCAGCTTCTTGCTTATATAATAAGCCTGAAAGTTTCTATTATTTTGAGAGTAGTCAAAAGAAAGGACCAATTTTTATCCATAAAGTATCCTTTCACAGCCCATGAAAATGTCCCATTCAAGAGCCAGACATTTGGCTGGTGTATGCTCAATTCCACGAACTCCTGTAAAGCTACATTGACCTATGTTCCTGGTAATAAAAGACACCCTCCAGGTGTCTAGTGTGGATGGAGCCCCTGTTTTTCTGTTTCAGTCTGTGGGTCGTATGCCTACTGACAACAACCTGGGGCAGGAGGTGGGGTGTGGGGGTGTGTGGTGTGTGTGAGAAGCCCCCACAGATACAACTGCACATGAAGCTACCTTCTGTATATGATGTAGCCTAGGAAGGCAACTTAGTCTGCTTGGATCATTCTGACTCCTACTACACACATGGCTCTTCTTTTCACGGACTTCAGGATTTAACTCCCTGAATTCATTCATCTCCAGCACATTTACGCCTGCTTCTGGTGACAACTCTCCACAGCCACCAGCACAGAACTAGGCTGTCCAGTATTACTCTTCCCTGATGTGATGAAATCTGATTTTCACTTTGGCATTCTGTAGCGAAATAAAAGCAAAACTTACAGTTTTGAAGCATAAAGGGACCGCTATTGTGAACTTCTCACTAAAATGTTAAAAAGTTCTTCTGCTCCAAGAAAACTAAAACCTGCTAATTTACATATTAATAGACCTTTTATGCTCAGGAAGATAACAAATGCAATCTTTGGCCAGATGCAGAGAATTAATTACAGCAAGAGAAAGGATCCTATGAAATACACCAAGCAAGTTCTGAATATTCTGAAAGACTATTATTGTCAGTCAAGTTTCAGTTTATGGCATAGTACTACAGGAAGAGTGAATTGGTTTTTGTTGGTTTGGGGGCTTTAGAGAAAGAGTGCTTAGATAGACATTTAGTTTGTGCTGTTGGTTTGAGACACTGTAACAAACCAGATATAAAAGATAAGATAGATACACAGAGGCCACTAAAGCTACAATGTTGAGTTTTTTATCCATCTCAGAAGTTGAAAATCTGTAAAAGAGCTCAGTGCTGGCAGATGAACAGTCCGGTTCAAGCAGAACCAATGTCCTCCAAAAGGTAAATGATTACTGGGACACACCTGCCTCAGAGCTACTCTTGGCCGGCAGTATGGATAAGGCACTGTCAGACAGAGAGCTCCTGGAAAAGCTATGAAGCAGAAGTGATCATTTAGACTTCAAGGAGTCACCAGGACCAGAGATTTCATCTAAGTGTTCTGTGGCAAATTAAGAATGAAGGAGCAGGAATATTAACAGAAATAATGAATCTGTTGCTAAAAGGAGCTACCAGTCCCAAAGCCTGGAGATTACTTGGTGTTCCTTCATCCAGAATATTGCAAGCCAGGTGGCATTTCTGCATGATCAGTTATACTTGATGAGTAGGTAATTAAGGTGAGAGTCATGAAACTTCTATTTATCTCTCCATCTATATTCTTAAACTGTTGCTTCATTGCTGCTTTATTTAACATTATTTAACAAGAGTGTCGTCTGCCAGAGAAAATCCCATGTGACTCTGTGAACGTACACCCACTCTTTGTGGCTTATTAGAATTCTTTGGGCTGACACAGATGTAAGAGAAAGGCAATCATTTATGATTTATTTCTTCCTTTCAAAAGCATGTGATAAAATCACCAATGGAAAGCTAATGGCATAGGTAGCTAGGTCTTTCCCTCACATGTACTCACATGCAGCTCCATCAGGAACTGGCAGCTGGTGGAGATGTAAAATACAAAATGTTGATGAAGACTTCTCAACACTGACAGAGCCCTTACAGTCCCAGGAGAAACATGAAGGCTCTGTGTAGTACCCACAGGTATTGCTGGAGTGTAGTAGTGGCTTCAATGAGTTTTGAATGAGGTACTGCAGCCATCATTGATCTGTATATGTGTTTAAATGCCAGGCATACGCATACATATTTTAAATCATTCTTTCTTTTCTGAGCCACTTTGCTGCTGCACAATTTCCTCTGGCCCATCAGCTTCCCAACCACCAGCAAAACCTCTCTTAGATCTCATTAGCTTGTCTCCTTGTTGGCAATAGTTTGTCTCTTCTCATACCTTTGGTTTTTACACTGTTGATTCTTCCCATTACAAGCACAGCTGAGTGGTCTGATCTCATAGCTGAGAACTAGGTATTTCCCAGCCTCATCCTCTGCATGGTACACAATATTCAGGCCTCACTGGGCTGACAGGGTGCCTGTGAGGAATCTGGCTAATGCTGTTGTGCTTCCTAGCTGCTGAAACATAAGGAATCACTTAGTCAGGCACGCAAGAAGCTAGCAAAGGCAAGTGTGGTCTTGTGTGTGTTGCATAACCAGGGTCTTAAAATTTCCTCCTTCTACAAAACCTCTAATCACGTATCTTCCTGGTCTCACAGAAAACACAGAAATTACTTTACGCAATACATGGAGAATGATTTAAAGACACAAAGCAAGGACTAAGCACTAATTTCTAGTAGTCTTGCCCTGTACTTCTAGTACGGTCTGGACAGCCATGTTTTCCAGCACAGGCTCTTCTCATTTAGGTGCTTGCAGCGTTTCTGAAGTCTGGCTGCTATTGGCTAGAAAACACTATGTATGTGTTGACATTTCAAGCGCAACTACTGTAATTCTTCTCACAGTGCTCTAAATGCCACCAGTGTTGTTCTGCTGTGCTCCCAAAACCTTCCAGTTTCCCTCTGCTCAGTCATCATTCTTTTAAAATAGGCTTTTGCCTTTCTCTGTCCTTACCCACTCGTAATTCTTGCTTCTATCCATAACACACCTCCTAACTTGAAACTCTACTTTTATTTTTATGTGTGGATTTCAGTAAAGACTAAGGCATCCTCTAATACTGCTGTTAGAAGATGTTTTGTAGAAATAAATTGTTCTGTGCAACTAATCTTACCACCCGGTCTGTCACAAAATAGAAGTACAGAGTAATACTTGGCTTTCCGGAATAAATAGTAGCACTGAGAATTTGGGGGGCCTAAGATTTATGATTTGACAAAAAAGAGACAAGATGTATTAAATCTTCATGCTAATAACAAATATAAAAATAAATATTCAAATGTATAAATAAAACATGGGTGTGTTTTTTTTAGCTAGAAAAGTTGCAGGATATTAATCATTTTTAACAAGAACTCCAGTATATTGAAAGCTGAATTTTGTTTTCAGTCATTATTAAGATTGAGTGATTGACTTAGACATCAGTACATGTCCTGTGGCTAAAAATTGCATTATTGCTACTGCTAAATATGCTTCTGAAAAAATAAATAGCAATTTGAATTCATTCAACTACACACACAGTCCCTGTTCTTGCAATTAGCTAGAAAAATAAAACAACTATGTCCTAGTAAAATTTAGTTACCTGTTATAACGGGTAAGAGCTTTTCATAGTTTGACTATTCTATAGACTTTTATGAATATTTAAAAGAGGTTGGCTTTTCTGCCCTTTCCCCGGGTCATCCTACCTTCTCCCTTAATTAAATATCAATTAATAATTTTGTGCAGAATTTGAGAAAAAAGAGAGTACAAATCCAGCATTTCTAGAATCACTTTATTAAACAGTCTTTAGCCCAACTGAAGTTTTAGTTATTAATCCAGCTGATCATTTGATCTTTCTATTTCCTTTCTTCTTTGATGGTACTATTAGGTCATCAAGTCTTACATAAATCATTGGCTTTACGGCTTTCATCAAGGCATGATTTTTTCGTCACCTGAAGAGATCTTGTCCAATAAAACAAAAAACCTGGCCATTTCTATTTCTGTATTTCCTTCTCTTAATATAGAATATTAGTAATCATCTTAAAAGTGTTATTGCATTGGTTTCTTGGAGCAGCAATGCTCTGCTAGCAAAGCAACCCACATAGTCAAAAACATGACATGATTCCAACACGTAGATACCACGATTTCATTTTGTTGATGTCAGCTGATAATTTTGTATGCAACCAGCTGTATACACTCACAAGCATAGAACGTAAAATGAAAGTTTAATAATAAATACAATGATATATTTTTTAAAATGTGATGGGAAGATAAAAAAACCTAGATGTGAGAATTTTACATCATGTTACTGGAAAGATTTCTACAATACTCTGGCATTAAAAAATAATTTATTCTTGTTAAATCATTTAGAAAAGACCACACCAATAACCATTACTAATCTAGATCCAGTGAAAAAGTTTATTTTTTGTTGTCTGCTGTTTTGGAGGTTGAAGTTAACTGACTAAGAGTATTCTCATATCAGTGCTAGGAACTATATATTCTACCACATAAATAATGTAGGAAAATATGGTAGTGTCAAACCTCATTAAAACCACATTTTCAGTTCTCCTTCTTATGAAAATTAGTCTTCTGCAGTTATTCTGTCTGTCTGTTTAGCTCCCCCCATAACTCTAGTACCTGTCAGCTAATTTCAATCCTATTTGACACAGGGGTCAAATCCTCAAAGATTAATTAGTTACTACAGATCTCAGTTAAATGTTTAAGGAGAGTCAAAAGAAAAAAAAGCACACAACCTGTTATGGAGGGAAAGTGGCCTGGGCAGCAAGTCTCTGGTTGGGGGGTACCTGTGCCCAGCCCCGCATCCACATCTCCTACCCACTGGAGAAGATGTCCGGCAGCTCGCACTGCCTATGTCCAGCCGCCCCGCAGCGTGAGCTGTCATAAGCGGAATAGTAAGCCAACCTGGATGAAACCTGCGTTCATTAACTCCTCTGCTGACAGGACAACATAATTGCAAAAATCCAAAAATGTATCTTAAAGGGAGGGGTGAATTTTCAGCTGCTAATTAGGGAAGTAAACACACAGTGAGTAAACTGTAGTTGATTATGTCCTTCTAATCTTTAGAAAATTTCCATGTTTAGCAATACAGTCTATCTATGATATAACAGATTGTGTAATCTCGAAATACTTTTTAAATTATGGAAAATAATTTCAGTGTACATGGACATCATGTCTCTACCACTGTGTGTGTGCGTGCGTGCACGTGCACGTGCATACATGAGGAGTTGGGAGTGTTGTTACAGAAACACCAAAGGAGAAAGGACATCCAACATCAAATTTCATCAGGCATTTGCAGGGTGTTATCCATACCTACATAGAACTCTGAGCAACTGAACAAGCATCTCCAAGACCACTGACAGCTGATCCTGAATTGCTATAACTCATGCTGGCATGTCTGATACTTAAAAGATCTATTGGTCATAACAAGAACTTTTCCATTGGCTTCCATAAACTTTGAACTTTACCCTGACTCACAAGTTGAACATTAATCTCCGAAGTCTCACATCACTATAATTTTATTTCACCCTGAGAGGTTTTAAGGTGGTTTTGGCTCTGCATTTGAAATGGTATTGATCTGAAAGGACATGCTGGTACCACCAGACCAGCTGAGTCACAGGTTTACAAACAGCGCATTATGCAGCATTGCTCAAGTCTCTCTTGAAGCATAATTTGTTACAGGCACCACTCAAAGAAAGATTAGCATGTAATTAGCTCTTGGCAGTGGAGAGTTTCCGAGCTGTGGGGTGTCAGGCTTTCTGGGTGGCACACAAACCAGGTAATGGGTGTGATGAGCCCAGGCAGAGGAAGTGGCTGCTGCTCTGCTCAGAGACAGACCACTGCTTTTTGTTGCCTGTGTTAACACTTCATCATCATGTACGCATCCCTTGGCAAGCCAAATCTTTTACTACAAAAACTCCATTTCTTGATAGTTACTTTGATAATCACTGCATTTTCCTTCTTGAAGAGACATGCACAAAAGCAGACTTGGGAAGCACAGGTAAATACTGGTGGAGAGAAGGCACATCCCGGGACAGCAGCACAGACCTCTGGAAACCCATGGAGTCCCTCTGCTGCAGAGGGGATGGAGAGCAAGAGGCAGCTGTGTGCATCCACGGCGTGAGCTGGCCATCTCGTCAGAGCTTTCCACCCATCGCTGTGCAGAGCAGCACCCCTCGTGATCACCCACACTGCTCCCATCCTGGCTGGCTGAGGCCGGGACGGAGGGCAGGAGGACACCAGGAGATCTTCAAGCCTGAACATGGGGCAGCTGGCTTAAACCATTACGGATAGGAAATGTCAGGCCCTGTGTGCATGGAGAAGTTCAGCCTCTTCCATTCTCCCTGGGGTCTGGCTGCCCATGCCCAAGGCCAGCACCCTCATGGCACCAACACACAACCCGACTGCAGCCTTGTTCCCTTCCAATGCTGTTCTTGTGCTGGGGGCAGCCATCTCAGCCATGGCTGGGACCTGCAGTGGTGCCTGGTGATGGCTGGCCAGTGGCCAGCCCCAGTCACCATCGCCGGCCCAGGCCAGCTCACTGCCCTGGTGGCTTCAGGAGGAGGACTGGGAGGGAGAGAGGGCTCCGCACTGCCCTGGTGGCCCTGTGGCCACCCCTTACTGCTGTAGCCTAGGAGGAAAGTCTGGGTAAGGATGGGCAAAACGCTGCCCGGCAGCGAGGGGTGAGGGGAGAAGTGTGAGGAACAACTCTGCGAGCCCCGAGGGGAGAGCAGGAGGAGGGAGGAGGTGCTCCAGACACCCTGGCAGGGATCTTCTGCAGTCCCTGGAGAGATCACGCAGGAGCAGGGGAAGGGTGTGAGGAGGGGGAGTGAGAGAGCATCTGGGTGGGCATCTGGCAGCCAGCCAAGGCCAACCCACCACAAGGGCACGCTCAGATAAGGGAAGGAGCGTGCTCCTTCTTCAGAGCCCTGCAAAGACAGTCTGCCATCCTGCGCCCTCTGCCCCGGGGCTGCAGGCAGGAGCTCTGGCACCAGCGCTGGCCTTCCCCACATGTCCCCTTGTGTGGCTGCAGCAGCCAACAGGCTGACGTAAGAAGAGCTCGTGGACAGCTTTTCGATGATGCCAGTGAGAGACCAGGACTCAGACTAACCTACAAAACCTGGCCTTGCAAAAAGTACTCAGCTAACAACATACTTTTCTTCAACACGTGGAGTTTATGTTGCCAATTTTTGCTAAATTCAGAATGAATGTGACAGTATGCGAGGCAATGTTTGTTGGGGTCTAGAGATTATTTTCTATCTCCCAGCACCATCTGGCATTAAACTGGAAACTCTGAATGAATAAACATTGCTGATCATTCTGTCAGTCACTCATCCATCAGACAGAAGCTGAAACACTAATGTACTCATCATCTTTGTCATTTGGCAATCAGGGACTACTTCACGGTAACTGAGACAAAGAGCACAGATTAAGGTCCATAGCAGAAGTGGGCAGCAGAGATTTAGCAAGCTTAATGTATTATTCAGTTTGACAGATGCTGATGTAGGGAACAGAACTTGATGTGTTTGTGGTTTCTATTTTTGAAGCATCTTTTTTGCACAAAGGTGTTGGATTTGTCAGTTAAATTGCTGTGAGCTCTTTTTTTGTTGTTGTTTGGATGAAGAGCAATGTTTAAATAAAAAAAAACAGAATGCTGAAGGGGACTGCATGATAAATTAATCTCTAGTGATTGATACATAGGCAGTGTTTGCTTGTAAATTACTGGGGCAAGAGATGTGTACATATGTTAGGATGAACAGTAACTAGTTCAAATATCTTGGGGTAATTCTGTGAGTTCCCTCCTCAGAGCAGAGAGCTGCACCCCCATTCTCTAGCTTTGTTTCCCTTGTCAGTGCAGCAATCATTACAATTCGAGCAGTGAGCACTCCTGGATAACAGACAGATCCAGAATCCTTGATTAAAATGATACTTCTTCTTAAAGATCATCTTGCCAGCAAGATTTGTTCTGGTTTGCAGGACCCACATGAAGGAGGTGCTTGGAAGAGCAATGTCACTTTGATACAGAGTCTCTGTGTCAGCACACATGTACCGTTGGGCTCGCTACTTGAACTGGCTGGTAACAGAAAATAAAAGCACAGTAAAGTTTACTTTTCTATAATGCCTCAAAATTTCACACTGTTCAGGTGACGACACATTCAAGTGAGAAATCTTTTTGGAGGGACAGGCAAATGACTAGATAAAAGAATAAAAAGGTTAGTGGTAAAATTAGCTCACTTACATTTTTAAAGGGCTGGAAGCATAGGGATGAGAATCTCCAGTAACATTTTGTGTTCTGCTTTTCTTCTAGTACAAGCAAGTGAACTCTATATAGTGCTTTCTCTTTTTCCTTTAATTGTTTTAAAAATGATGCAGTTGGTTATATTGTCACTGAAGACACAAGGGCTTCAATCCATTCCGATCCCAGGAATTGAACAAACTCTCTGACGCTGACTCTGCGAGTGTACATGGCGTGTTACTGTCACACAATACTGCTGTCTCAACCATTTCCCTAGCCAGTTCTGTTCCATGATGATGCTAAAAATGAAATCTTTGTGCTTTTCAATATTTTTTGTTTGTCCTCATTGACAGCTGGAACATTTTCTGCAAGTGGCAATTGAATGCGAGAAGCACTGACACAGACCTTCTCACCTGAAAATGTCCTACCCTTCTCAGGGTATTTCCTGATTTCCTTTTCCCTTTGTTAAAGTAGTCATAAAATGACAGGTTAGCCTTACTCAGACTCTGAGGCTCAAATCAGGAAAGCAAAGTGTGTAAGTCAGAGAGCCTTTCTGTACCAGATACAAAGGAAAGGAATTGTTTATTTGGTGGGTCAGCTCTGTCCCAGTTTCCAAAGATGACGTAGGACTCCCCTGAAAAGACTTCTTGTGCCTTTTTCAAAGGATTGTTACAGTCAATCAGAAGGACATAATGAAGATCCCATTTCTGATTTTGTGGGTCCTCACGTTGATTTACAAGAGAGTTGTAACATTTTTTAACATAAACTCATTTGGTCTTAATGTTCCTCACACAGAGCTTTGTCTCTGCATATCAGGACTGATGACTGCGTGCATTTATTTTGTCTCAAAACCTGTCTGATTCATCTTTCTATTATAAATGAAGGCTTTCTTAAGCCTTCATTTTTACAATAAATATATTCCCTTGGTTGCATCTTAGTGGTGGATTATTTGCTCCAGAATCTTTTCTTTTCAGCTCACAGATGAATATACATTTCGGGACCAGCTTTTGAAATATCAGTTTGCTTCAGGAAATTTCTTACAAACAAGTCTTGGAAGTCAGCACTAAATCAGTTTTGTGTATTTTATTTCCCAAGGAATCAGGCTCACTTTGTTTATTATCTAGCAAAACCCAAAGCATAATGTAAATACCAAGATGGAATCAGAAAAGAACATTAGAAAAATACTGAAGCTGTCTTTCTCTCGCAATGGGGAAATACATTCACTCACTTTAATATAAGAATGAAACGAGGATACATAGGTAAAAAAAAAACAAACAAAATTGAAGGGCTAGAATATTTATTTCCAACACACAGCAAAATCTCAGCTATTCACATTTATTTCCAACGTAATTTTGTCTTGCAATCACAAAATATGAAAGTGTATGATAGCATCAGGATATTAAACTAGATATTTAACCACAATATTTAATCAGCTGTTATTAACAAATACAGCAGGCATGAAGTTTCTGACAGTTGCGCCTAGAGGAATGTGAACACAGCATCGCTAAAGCAAGTTTGCCACCTCCATTCCTCAATGAAAGCAGAGCTCCAGCACACAAAAACCTGACACAACGTTTTAGTAATCCCTGGCTCAAATGACACCCTCCATGTCAGGCCTTTTCTTCTTAGAGAAAAGTCCAGTCAGTAGTGATTATTGACACCCTGCTTCCTCTTGGTCCTCCATCATGTGCTGTGTAACCAATGCTCTGTTTCCACAATCCTCCTGCACCCTGGATTGAAGAGGTGGCCCTTTCCTGAAATGTCTTTTCTGCATTACGCATGTTCCTGGGCATCCTCTCCTCACCTATCTCACTTGAGAAGGAGATGTTCAGCCATCTAAATGAGCTCCAAGAGTTCCTTAGACTCTCGGGGTTACCTGAGACCAGATCTGGCTGGATATGACCCAGAAGGGGCAGGAGCTCTCCTGAAGCAGCAGACAGAGGGCAGAACGTGCAGCCTTGGGCATTAGAGACCTCTGCAAGCTCCACCATCACTCCCTTCAAGCCTTCCTGTTACAGCAGTAGTTTATTTTCAAAGCTCAACAGCAGTTTTTTATTACAGCTCTTAAAACTTCCTTATCTCACTCATACCTCCAAGCCGCAGCTTCCAACCAGTCAGTTCTGAGCATCTCAGGTTTTGACTAGAAGAAAAGTAAGAAGAAAAAACTGTCACCCTTAGAATATGCAAATGCACCCATGGAGTTTACTCAGCCAAATATATTCCTCGCAGACAGAGGTAAAATATCTAGTAAACATCTTTATGGGGTTTTCCCCACCAGAATCTACAATAAAGGAATTTCTGTTCTTTTCAAAGGGAGAAGGTTAACCACTGTGTTACACCTCTTGCAGATTAGTTTGTGAGAAATTTATTCCTGCATCAAATTCAGAAATTTTAGTCACAGACTCTTAAACAAATCTGGGTGAGTCCAAAGTGCTAAATCACATCATCAGAAATTGCCGTTTGTGTCAATAAAAACCCAGACATCCAAACAGCAGCCCAGTCTAGCTGTATGCTTGGAATCAAGGTCAGATTTCAAACTCACACACAAGCACAAGGTTGTGTAGGCTTAGAGATTTTGTTTGAGCTCATCTTTTGATCAACTGGTGAAAGAGACAAATGGAGGAATATGCAGCCATTAATGTTAGATGCAAAAAGCTTAGGTTTTCTTTGAAATTAATGTTAAGTGCTCAAATAAAACAGTTTTATCTTTCAAATCCTTGAAAATAAAGCTACTACTGTAAATGGCACACCCAGTTCGAATTTGATTTCTAGATTAACCCACTGATAGTGAAAGCATTCAGGATCCTTTAATTAATGTTATAGAAAACTGCACTTAATTACTTCTTAAGCACTTGTATTTGTATAAAGTTGCATCACATTGCATACGTCATCGTTTAAGTCTATTACCAACATATAAATATGTATTAAATTTTCATTGCGTATGTCTTAATCCTCTGTTTTGTTAATCGCAAATATCTAAATGAATCCAAAAAGTGCAATTCTGGCTTACTCACCAAATAGTTACTTATTAAACAGAATAAGTATTATAGAACATAAATACAATAAAATAATAGATGGAGGTCCTCAGGCCAGTATAAATTATTACCAAAGTCAGCAGAATGACTCCACTGAAATGAGCTGTCTGACCCAATGACAGCTGCCGCGACAAGCATCAGCAGCTACAAGACAACATAAAAAATACATGTTTCGTACTAGAAAACCTACATACTCCCTTATGTTCTTTTAAAGAACCATCTGGAATTAATAAGTACTGATTTGACTGCTCAAGTGATGAGCAGGATGCATTAAGCCTCTTCTCTTGTAACCAGAAAATTCCCACTAAAAGATTTGAGCTGGTTGTCTTCAATGTAAATGCACACTAGCTAATATGTGTAATGAATAACTGTGTTCAATGGCACTGTTTCATTTAGGTTCATCTGAAGTCAAGTTAATAAAAGGCCTGTTTAATTAAATGCAACTTTCCATGTTCTGCTTCAAATGGAACCATCAAATGAATATATAGAAGTATTGCTCTGCTCAAGAAATCATTACACCCTTTCTTCAGATACCAGTCACAGATACAGAAAAGGATCAAACTGAGTGCCTGTGTCATGAAATTATCAATTAAATGCTACTATCCATTACTGCTGTGTAAAGAACCAGAAAAAAGTTGTTTTGAACTGGGCCTTCTTTGCTCACTTATCAACAGTGTGACATGCACACTGTCAAAAGCAGGTTCCAGCTTTTCAGGTGTGTAAAAAAATGCACAACTTCAAATGATGTTGAATTCTGTGCAACAGACAGACAAGCATCAGGCTGCTCAGTCCACATTTTCAAACAAGTCTTGCAAACACAGAACAGTCAGAACAACATCAGGGTTTGGCTTTTGTGGGTGTGGTGGAAGATGTAGGCCGGAACTCTTGATCCTCCAACAGGCAAGTGGGGATCACACATTTACGTTTCCTGGCTTGTTTAATTGTATTTTGCATTACCACAGTGTTTTAAAGTGCATAAAGACACATGGTCTGGCTTGAATTTATTAGAAGAGGGGGTGGTACCTACAGAACAGGGGAAGCCACAAGAGACAAGAGGTAGCAAGCAACGGAAAGCTAATACATTCATGGTGAAGTCTGTTGAAGTGATCAAAAATTTTATTATTCCATGAACTGGATTCTGTGCCCTGCAGAAGAGATATGAAGGATACATCAACTCCACAAGCATCAATTAAATCCATAGTCAATCATAGAGGTGTTTGATGGGAGAGTACGAACATTTGTGTGCCAGTATCTTGGAAGTTAGATTGCTGGCAGCTTCTCTGTTCATTCAACAGTTGCTTAAGCCAAGCTGCCAACTCTGTGCTTCTCACCACTGTCCTAGAGCAGTCCCTGTGAAGACTTTACCCTGGAGTAAAACACAGAGCTCTCTTTGCACATCATGGGTTTAGGAGAGGGCAATGGTGTTATTGCACAGCAGCTGCCTTCTTTCCAGTCCAGCCATATGCTGTTTGTCTTCTCTGAGAGACTCCTGGCTGCTGTTGGTCCCATGCCATTCTTCATTCACATAAAATTATCTAACATAATGCCCATGTAATAACATTTCCTGTAAGCATGTTAGAGATCAGATATGTATGTCAATAGTAAGTAGCAAATTAACAAAATTGTTCCTCCATCACAGACTCAGAGTTTAACTAGACAAGTCAATCTGCACATATCGACATGCTAAGCAGAAAGAGGACATGTAGCAACTACACATAGGCATGCACACTTAGGGGCGGCCCTCCTGCAAAGTCAGGTTTGTGCAGTCTGTGACGGGAAAGCACTGGATACCTGGATTTTGAGGATGTATCAGCCCAGCACCAGAAGCTACAGTACATTGCTCCTGCAGCGACGAGCAGTGCTGTGCTCACCCAGCCCACGTAAAGAGCAGCTCCTAGTTCTCTTTTCAGTGGCACAGGAACTTTCGGATCATAGAAGTCATGAATAATGCTACCTCCAGTCCAGGACACGGGGATCAGAACGAGGATGCCTGTCAGGAGAAAGGCAACTCCAGCTGCCAGTATGAAGATACTGATGCCCTGGGGGTCCTTCTTTGTCCTGTGAGTATACTTCACACCAACAATGGCCATCACAAAGGAAATGATTGACAGGATCGTCGCAATACACATGAGGGCTCTGAATGCCTCCAAGGGTGGGGGGAGAGCCAGGACAGAGTCATAGAATTTGCACTGCAGCCTGATGCCCAGCTGACTGACGCAGTCCATCCACAGTCCTTCCCAGATGGTCTCAAACACCACGATGTTGCTATCAATGTGGGCAGAAACTCTCCACTGTGGCATAACTGTGGCAGCCAAAGTCCCGACCATGCCGACACCTCCGAATATTAGACCAGTAATTTGTAACACCAAGCAAGCCATGCTTCTTCTGAAAAAGACACCTCAAGCAAGGTTGCCTAGAAAGTCTTCCAAAATCACTTTTTCATAGAAGAAATGTAAAGTGTAAGAAGGAATATTTTCTCCAGTAATTTCCTCATACGGCAACGTGTTGAGTTTTTTTAAGAGCAGCTCGCTCCAGTCTGAGGTTCAGACAGGTGGAAATCCATTTCTGACTGGCTAGAAGGACCTGCTATTTATTTGCTTTGAAACCTCCTCTGACTACAGCACCTACCCATCAAGCCAAACAAGTTTCCAGCCAATGGGAAACTAGGAGGGGTGTGTCATGGTTGATTTTACTGCTTCTCATAGTGTGTCTATAGTGGTGCTGTAATTAAATGTCAGGTACTGAATTAAAGGTATCTAATTGCAGGGCGAGTAACTTCTTAACTGCAAGATTGCAACTATGTTGAAATTTAGTACAGAAAGTCTGCACTTCCATCTGTTAAAATATTATGTAAAATAGGTCATTACAGTTGTTCTTATGACAAAAGCTAAACTTGGACTTGGAGTGGGACTTAGAAAGTAAGTGCCATAGCCCTGGGAATACATCTAATTTTATTTTAAATCAAGCTAGGAGGTATTTGGTGTAGCTCTTTAATGTAGATTTCTTGTTTTGATCAAATACAAAAGTATAATCATGATATTAGACTGGTACAGGAAAGTCAAGTATTCCAATCAACATCAAAGCTTTACCAGCTGCATAATTCACAAGGATGACAAAGAAAATAGCTGGCAGAGTTTCACAGCTTCTGCTTTTGAATCCATGAGTAAGGTCACTGTTAGGAAATAATCCTCTACAAGACTCTCTCCCCATTAGAAGGATAGAGTTGTCATTATGTTCCATACTAACAATCTTCTCCACGTAACATTAGGAGGGGTTGGGGGGAATTGTCTAATATGAAAAGAACAAGCCTTTCTTTCAGTGTGCAACTCACCTCGAAAGAAGTCAGAGATGCCTCCCACAAGCAAGTATCTCAGTCTGCACAGATAGCTACAAGTCTGGACAAAAATGCACATCAAAGACTGATTTGCCTTGGGCAAGTTAGGAATAACTGCTGCATTGTGGGTTTTTTACTTTCTTCTCCCCACCTTGAGCTAATAGTGTATGATGACAGCTCACAGGTGTTTTTGAAATTGATGTGTTTCTGGTTACTCCAGCTCTTCCAACCAATGAGGCTAGTGGAAAAAAGAAAGTGTTGGCCCACTAAAGACAATGAAGGCCCCTAGAAGTGCTGTCAAAGAAAGACATATTCTTCGACTGCTTGTGGGTTGTAGTGCTGTGGGCTCTGCGTGTTCGGAAATATGAGACATTGTCTTTGATGGAATTAATTTAGTTACAGCCTCATGTGCCTACACAACATCTTCAAAGCAAAAGCTAAAACCCATGAAAAGTGAACTGCCCATCTAAACCACTAACAGCCCTCAAAATCCGCTCCCCCCTACAGTTACTAACTGTATGGAAACAGTGCCAGATAATGCAAGTTATATAGCATAATGTCACACATCCATGTGGAAAATACTCCCAAGGGATCAGGGCAATTCATTTTTGCCTTGAAGTCTGCCAGCAGGAATCTGGAGAGAAAAAATATCTTCAACTAAGATGTGAAATGTAAGCTTTAGAAACTAAACACATTATCAGATTTGTTCGTATGGAGAGATGAATATTGTATCGTTCTTCTGCAGACATAAAAAGAGAACCCCGTGATGCAGAAAAGTTAAGGCACTTCACTTGAAGGCACAAAGAAGGAGGTGGCAGAGATGAAATCAGAAGTCATAGATGGTCACCTGTCTAAAAGAAACTCCTTTCCCTGGCAGGAGACTGCTCCCTTAGAAGAAGACTGCACACAAGACCTGTGCTATTTAACTTGAGTACAGTTTCCTTTCATCTTATAGGTCTTTTATACCTCTGAATTCTCAAAACTGTTTTTTTGATTTGTTTCTTGAACTTCCAAAAAGAAATCAACTTATTATGGAAAAGCCCTCTCAAAACTAGCATTTAAATGTCATATTTTCAACAGAAAAACTTGGTGCAACATTTTCTGTCAGCCTGCTCTTGAAGGTATACACAGCTGGAGAACAAGTCGGGCTTAACACCCTGAATCTGCTTATCTGGCTGCCTTATCTAGCAGGATTGCTCTGAAATAATTTTTCCTTACATGACTCTGGGAGGGTCAGCCACTGAGGTCATGCATAAAATTACACTCTGTGAGAATCAGGGCATGGTTTGTATAGAAGAAGAACTGCTCAGAGAAATAGTATTAAAATGCATCATATGCTGGTTGTGTAGTAATACACAGAGTGCTAAATGGTTGAGTGGCTTTTTGATCTTTAATCGGAAGTAGTAGCTATTGTGAGTGACATCCATTGTGGGTGTAGGCATAAGGGAGGAACGCTTAGGCTACACTGCTGCATAGACTGTCCAGTGGCAGGATGATTCTTGTTATTGAAACCTGAGGGGAAGGAAGCAGGAAAGGAAAAAGAATAACTGGCAGTTCTGAAACCCAAAGAAAAATTTCAGAAATTAAAATGAGCTACAGGAGACAGGTGGAAAAAAATAAAAAACCACTACCAACATCTTGAAAACTCATGAGGACTGGAAAATCTCATCAACCTCTTAAATGCCAAGAAGTCCCTAGCTTTGCTAGTCACTGGAAGAATTATCTTCTGCAGCTAGAAGGGGCTTTTATGCCCTTGCATACCCTAGAGAAATGTACCTCCATTTAAAGGCTCACCTCACCTCTCAGAAAGGAATGCTTAGCTGGCTGAGTTACTTTAAAATCACTCAAACAGCGAACAGCTCTTAAAGTGGAAATTAAAGACATGTTTGCATGGTGGGCATGGCAGATACAATGGCTTTAGTGTCAGGTGAGAAGAAATAAGAAAATCCCATTTGCACCTGACTACACTTTAGAAGTCTCCTCTTTCTGTGTATCCTCCATCTGCTATGCTATTTGGATGCTTACCCGCCTCAAGTTGGGAATACCAGTTCTTATGTAAATACGTCCACCTCAAAATTTGCCTTCAAAGAGCAAAATAGGTACCCTTTACACTTAATCTTTTCCTGGATCTCTGTTAGGATTTACATTTTCTCTTCCCTTCAAATCAGGATGTTCATTTGAACCTTTTCCTGGGGCAGTATCTTCCATTCCCTCCCCAGCTTTTAAAATGCTGATGCACCTTGACAAGGAGGAAGTAGAGCACCTCTAGTCCACATGATTAACAGAACCTGTCAATGATCCCTACTGTTTAACTAATTATAGACATCAGTAATGCAAACTCTTTGTTGACTCCGAGCAGGTTTTGTTCCTGTTTGTACATCTTCTATGTACATTGAATTTTAGAGTCCTTATACATACACATACATCTATATAGAGACAAATATACTTTAATCTTGTACAAATGTACAACTACAATGTACATAGTACACTGTGAGCTCTTGTCAAGAATAGATTGGTTATGCTACAACTGAATGAGATAAATTCATGGTTCAGTAACATTTTTGGAACAGGCAAATATGCAGATTTATCAAAAGCACACTTTAGATTAGGGATTAATAAGAGTTATAGTTAAGTCTCTTCACCACCCAGAGGCTGCAGTTAGCCAGTAACTGCCTAACCACCTGCGGAGTCTGGTAATGGGGAGTCCAGCAGGCTGTGGCTCTGCAATCACCCTTCATCCTGTCCCCTTGGGCAGAGGTGCTGGGTGAAGCCACGCAGACCTAGACCATCCTCTACGTGGAAAATCTGCTTTAAGCACACAACAAATAGGGTTAGAACTGTCTGCAGATCATTTGTTTCAGAAACACATGTGAATGGCATCAGTTCCTCCCTACTTGTGGCTTCCACTAGTCCATTCCCTACATGCTGGGGTAACCACTTTCTTTCAATTATTTACAAGGGCTGGTCAATGAAATCATAGTCGAGTTCATGGTTCCATTACTTTCCGTGGTATTTTGATTGACTGCTGTATTTTAAGCCTATTGGTGAAGCAAAAGGTTACTTTGATTCAGTTTTAATTCAGGAGAAATGGACTGAAGTCAACAGAGCTCTTTTTCTTTGTGCTAAGTTTGATATTGTTGCTGCACCTATGTTAAAAGATGAAGGTACATCTCCTCCTCCCTCTCTTCAAGTGTGGCACATTTTGGAGTGAGAGGAGCATCTGCTCGCTGTAGCTTAGAAAGGGATTTCCCCTAGACACGTAACAGGCACTGTACTTGGGTGCTGACCTCAAACTCTAGCTTTGAGGCAACCCATGACTGACAGTTGAATTGAAAAGAACTAATATTTATTTTTCCGTCATCTTCCTCAACATGCCTGAAATTCACAGCCTGACAAAACTGCCAAACCCTTAATGACATTCCATTTATGAGGAAGCCTGTCTGCTGGACACTGTGAATGAACTCAAATTCAGTGTAATAAAACCCTACAGTAATAAAATATTAAATCGTCCCTTGAGTATTTAATCCATCTAAACTGCTGCAGGCTTTTACAAGGTATTTGTCACCTCACTACTTGCATAGAGGCAGCAGCCACCCTGACAGAAATAGAACCTGCCAGAAAACATGCTATCTTCATTTGCTGTTTAACGACAGGACCTCAAAGCATATAAGGAGGGCATTTGATTGCGCGGTTCACATTAAGCTGTTGGAAATACAACAGTGGCAAATTCCCAGGACAGCATTGATAGTTTTCATAAGGGTTAGCAGCAGGGTATCCAGTTAGGCTATTACTGCATGAAGCACAGGGGAACTCCTTTATTTACATGATTTACTGTGATGGAATAAAAGAGGAGGAGAAGGCATATTGTGGCAGTGATGGTCTAAAGACAGACAAGACACAAGGTTTGCAGAAAGAGGTAATAGCTTTTATTGGACTACCTGATACTGTTAGAATCAAGCTCTCAGGCTCAGAAGCCTAAGAAGGATTGCTTTTGGAGTGCAGTAAAACATACCCTCGAACTAGCTTTCCAGTAACAAAGCAGAGCAGGTAACTAAACAAGTAATTCTCCAACTTTGAAGAACAGGCATTTCTCCTATCTTTCTCAGTCATAATTTGGGCTCCTGCCTGTCCAGCCTTGTCCCACTGACTTTTTGTCCTCTCTTAAACCCTGCCTACTGAGCATAGCTAACCACACTGTTAATTTCCAACTCCAAAACAAGCCCTAGCAGCAGGAGCTCTACCACCACTAGCCCCAACTTTGTGCACCCAGCGACACCCCCAAATCCAGCATTTCAGCCCGCGGCAGGGTCATTCCCCCTACTCCCACATTTTCCCCCTTCACCCTCTACCCAAATCCAGAGTCCAGTATCAAACCTCTGTGCTCCTGGCCAGGATGTTTCATTACTCCTCCATCCTTAGGACTGGGATTCACCTCTTCCCTGGGACATCCTGGCTGACTTTCCCCGGCTGGTAAGGAAGGGGCATCATAGCCCCCGCCCACTGGGCCTGCGTAGCTGGCAAAGTTCGTCTCCAGATTGACCTCGCTTCCCCTTCAGAGGAAGAGGAGAAGATGCAGAGGAGAAGGGAAACCCTGCCCAGCCACCCAGCTGTCCCTGCACTCACACAAAAGAACCTCTCCCTGGAAGTCACAAATCACTTTGGGTTTGTGCTGGCACAGAGACCAAAGCAGGAGTAATTTACAGGAAGCAATTAATTTTTGTCACTTGTCTCAGAACACCCTCTCCAGCACCACGAATCATAGCAGCTCCAAGGATGCACCGCTCTCACTGTAATTTTGGGGCTGATGTGTCTCTGCACAGTGACAGCCCACAGCCTGCAAGGGCACAAATGATTCACCAGTGTGGGCACACGGCTTCCCCTCAGGGACATTCCAGTGCTGTTCCAAATTGCAGCCTACTGTGTAGCCAGTCAAAATATGAACTTCTTGGTCCGTGATCAAGCAGTAGCTGCTTTCACACCAGATCTGAAACGTGCACAGAGCGCAACACTTCAGAAGAAGGAGGAATGTCTAATAACTATTTCTGCCAACCATGCGTTGGGAGTTAAGGGGCTGTAAGTTAGGGAAGGGAAAGGAAAAAAGATAGAAAACAATGTGACATGCAAACTGACTTAAAAACAAGTATAAAATGGAGGAGGAAAAGGCCTCAGCAAATCTGATGCTTTTGTGTTGGAACAGGGCTCACATTGTGAGGTGGGAAATGGTATGTGAAGGATCATTAAGATGAGAGGATCTGTGTCTCTGCAGAAGACCATTGTCAATGAGGTGAAAGTGCCTGGAGCCCTGAAGGAGAACACCTCAGATCCTGATCACATTATTCTTTATTAATTAGACTGAAAATCTTAGGGACGTGAATGTGGATGAGGCTTAAATATTCCTTAGAAGTGCCTGGAAGGTGCATCCCATGGGGAAGGAAAGGAGAAACTTGTAGGAGTAATGTCAATACTCAAATGGATGAATAACTCCACAGAGAAGGTATTTTTTAGAAAAGAAGAACAGAAAATGTAACCAATCAGCAAAGAAAATACATCTAAGAGGTCAGAAAATGTAAGGGGTGAATGAGACTCAATAAAAGTCAATCCAAGATGAGCTTTTCAAAAAATAAAATAATAAAAGGTGCTACAAACATACAAATAAAACAGAAGAACAAGGGAAGGGGCATGCTAGACTGTGAGTACAGGTTTAAGAAGGGTAGTTAGCCTTCCTTCTCTGAATTTAAGTAATGACAGGGATATAGAAGAAGAGCACGACAGAATTACAATACTGTATCCAAGGTATACAAAACCTTTGAATATTTATGAGCATAAACTGAAGTAAGAGAGTAATTTCCACTGAAGGAAATTCAGCATGTTCAGTTCCAAATCTGGTAGCAAGGACTGTTAGCATAAGTGTCAAATCAGGAGTCATATTATGTGCCTGGAAAACAGCAAAACTAAGGGAATGAGCAGGGGTGTAGAAAACCATGTGCACAACTAGAAACCCATTAGGCAGAATCTAATAGTATAAGACGATTTAAAACCTATTAAGAAGAACAGAATAAATACCTGGAACTGGAAAGCTAAATAAAATGCAGCATGGTCTTAGCAAAAATAGATTCAGATTTTGTTTGATAACATTTTCCAGAAAATAAAAGTTGAGAAAAATCTAATCCATTTGGACCTTATTAAAGCATCTGACACAGCAGTGGGAAATTAACAGACACTCTGAAGGGATGGAGGAGAGTAAAAATGGTGTAATGTGGATGCAGAGTCTGTGAGTAAGCAAAGCAACAAAAGGATATATTGGAAGGAGAGATATCATGTCCCTATTTCCAGACATCTATTTCGGCTGCTGTTGGAGCCAAAGATTTCTCTGGGGTCCCATCTTATTACCCTCAGGGATCTAGCAATAAAGCAGGAACTGCAGCAAGGAAATTTGCATTAGGCACCCAGCTGGTCAATGTACTGTCAATGATTCAGTCCCGTAGCGCAGTAAAGCTGGTGATCTTGAGGCCTGGAATAATAAAATGGCAATTCATTTAACGTATTCAAGGAAGGTATTCACTTGGTTTTGCGAATCTTTTGTCCCATGCTATGATAGCCTGCAATAAGTAGGTTCAGTGTGCTCAGCAGTGGTGAGGCTTCTTCTGGGATTCTTTGTCCAGCTTTGGGCATCAAACTTAAAGAGAGAGGTGGAGCAGTCAAAAACAGCCAGAGGAGGTAAACAAGTATGGGGAGAAATTTAACGAGCATGCCAGTGAGGAAAGGATTAGCGATGATTAAGCTAAGCAAGAAAGGTTCAAGAGGTCAGATGGTAACAGTCCTGAAATATGGAAAAGGCTGCCTGCTTTAAAGCAAAGCAGTAGTCTGTTTTCTCTGCCTGCTGCTGATGGGACAAGAAATAATCGGGCAGCCTTAGCCTGCAGTGGAGAGATTTAGTTTAAGCTTCATGAAAACATTTTTTAATGAAAATTCTATTTAAGTACTGGGATAGATTGATAAGGACACTGCAGAGTAGCCACCTCTGGAAGTTTTTATTGCACAAACGTCTCTCAGGAATAATTCTGGCGTATTTATTCATTGAGAAGAGCAATGGAGTAGTTAACGGATATCACCTTTTGAAGACTGAACTCCACTCATACTGTCTTCTACTTTCTTTGTCCTCTTTGGCCCTACATGGACCAACCCCCACTAGTGAAAGGAACTGGTGGTGTTGATTAGACTTTTGATGGTACCTAGATAAACTAGTTGGCATCAGCCTTCTAATTTGTCAAGCAACACTTATTTAGGACCACCAATGGCCTACATCCCTTAGGTGTCGGTTCCTTGCTGAGACTTTGCAGGACAGTATTGTGGCCACCAGCTCCATGGGGCAGTGGGATGAGTGAGGAGGCAGCATGGTTAGCAAGGGGCCAGCTTGCCTTCCTGCCTAGGCATTGATCCATGGTAGAGCTGCAGACAAAGTCGAAGACTCAGGCTCTGCTAGGGCACTGTCTTGCCCACACAAAACAGGTCCTGAAACTGAAGTTCTGGTGCCACCCATGTGTTTACCACTTCACTGTCTAGCTCTAATGGGAGTAGTGCCCAGTAATGCAGGTGGCAGCTCTACCCTCTAGACCTCCACACATTTACAGCAGCAGTGGGAGAATTTCAGAAGGGGTTCATTATAAATGAAAGTACAGTTGCTCGGTCACGGACTGGTGATTGAAATTTTGAACCTTAGCTCACCTGAGTTAAATGAGCATTACTCTCCTCTGACCTGCAAGTTGCACATTCATTCACACAGCACAGAGGGCACCAGGTGGACCTGGAAAGGCTCCACATCCATTTTACATTGCAGGAATGCGTGCAAGTGCCCAAAGTGCAGGGCAAAGGGGAACAAGCTAGACACTCTTGGTTTCATTTATGGAGGCAATGCTGCTTATTTACCAAACAATTTTTCTTGTCTGTAAGCACGAAAATGAGTTCTAAATTACAGGATACAATATTTGAAAGTTCATTGCTTCAGGCAGTTGTTTTGTGCTTGGATATGTGCCCTTAGACGAGACCCTCTGCTCAGATTACTCGGGGTTTATTTAATGCACAAACCTGAGGGAGGCCAGCTCTGTCTAAGTCAAATCTTTCATTTCAGTCCTCTTGAAGATATGGTATAAGGGTGAGATGATACAATTTAAAGGAAATGGCTGGACCTGCATGTGGGGTACTTCAGGGGGAATATGTATATGTTACAACAAGGTGAACCTTTTGCAGGATATATAGGATCTCTAAGGGAGATTTTCAAAAACTTCAGCGTCCCACCCACAGTCCATTGAACTTGTGTTCCTATTAGTCCTGTGGATAGTTCTGAATGTCTTCTTACAGTCTTCTTGTATCTTCTTTTGTTTGTACAACTAGATCAGCGTGTGCTTTATCAGGAACAAATAATACTATCCAATGCAGTAGCAGTGTTTGATGTACACAGGGCTTTTACAGAGACATCATGCTTATCTGACTTTTCATTGAGGCTTACCTCAGACCTATAGATGAATATCATGTGAGTCACTCTGTGTTGTGACAGCAGAGGTAACTACAGTGCACCAATAGTATACATGCAGTTTTCTGAGTGAGATCCTGTACCTGCCTTGAGAGGGATGAACTAGGCAGGTGACTTTATAATAGACATTGCCATAAACCCTGGTGTTCCAGTTGTGAATTCTGTGTAGGATATTCACAAAGTGCCACTAACGACAGGTTTTCTCTTCCACTTTCTTCACCCCAAAAGAGAGACCAGACTGGCATATAAACATCAATGAAGGAATACAAAGGAAATACAGCCACACACTACTATATTACAGAAAGGTCATGCACATTACACATGTACATATGTAGAAATAATTTGCTTGAAAACAAAGAGGAAAAATAAAATTACATAATCAAGCGCATCTTACTGTGTATCTTATAAGCACTGTGAAGAGAGTTCTAGAGCAGATTTTGATGTCTTGTAGCTTGTTCAGAATTGCAGCTTATGAAGTGAAGAATTTGCTTCCAAACTTTCAAATAGTAATAGCCCAGGGAATTTACTAGAGAACTACAGATCATGTAATAAACTTTCTGTAAAATATTTCAAACAGTCAATCAAACTCTAGAACAAGAATGTTGTTCTCCATTAAACATCACAAATTGAATTCTATTCCCAGTTCTGTCAAAGGCAAAATTCGATTAATTTCTGTGGGTCTGGAGTTACACCTTATTCATTAGTTACAAAATTCTGTTAAAATAATACTACTATTGTTTACTTTGGGTAATTTATTGAATTAATTTGTATGGAACTGTGTATTTCTCAGTAGAATTGGTTTCTTTACTTTGTTGCATCTCATAGGTACATGATCTTATTAAAAATATTGTTAACTTGTTTTAATGTGAGAAAATACTATCATTTTTTATGTTCTTTATGCCTATAAACTCTGCTGGTGTGAGTGGGTCTCAGCAAAAATATCAGCCTGATTGTACAAAAGACCCTTATTTAAAAATACATCTATCACAGAGTCCTGCGGCAGGAGACCACGAAAGTGCTTGGGATCTGTGCAATATTGCAAAACGTTGTAAACGGTGAGGAACTTGCAGGGGAATACTGCTGCTTCTAGAAAGAAGGATGTGAATGAGTTTGACCTATATGGATTACCAAAGAAATATTCACTTTCACCAAAAAACTGATATTTAAGATGAACATAGAGCTATGTTTATTATCTGAAATAAGGGATATTTTTCATATATTTCAGCTTACCTTCCTCTGCTGAATAAATTCTTTGTGCAACCTTCCATTAAGCCTACAGGAAATCAATCCCTTAGTGAATGTTTTTCTTTTAAACCATTATTATCTTGTCCTTATTCACTGTTATCCTCTCCTTCCCAGGCAGGAAAAAAAAACCAAACAAACAGCTGGTTACCTCCCCTCTTCTTTTCCATAGACCAGAATTTCATATCACAGCCCTTTTTTACTGTTTTACACAGAAAACGCAACCCAAAGCAGAGCCACACAACCCAAAAGCTATTCCAAGTTACTATTAAAACGATATCAAGCATTCACCTCTCCACGCATTAAAAATGTCCGTGCTGCAGCATTAGCCACAGCAGAGCTCGCCAGGGGTATCTGCAGCTCCAAAACACAGTCCCAACAGCAGCAGTTACAGGGCAGAAAGCAAAAGCGGCTTGCTGGCTGCCCTTTTGTGCAGAAGCTGAAATCCAGACAGGCAGGCTGAATGCTTCAAAAACAGGAAAAGGCAGGAGGTATCTAGACATACTGACTTATGGAATATGAGCTTTCAGTCTTCCTGTGGAGATTCTGGCTGTGAGCGGGGTTGTGGGCTGGCACGGAGTATCCGTAGCTACTGGTTTTCTCACAACAGCGGCAAAAGCAACAGAATATGGCTCCGGCAACAACGAGGCAGAAGGCAGCAACCCAGCCCAGGTAGAGGGCCTCTCCAAGCTCCCTTTTCTGTGCAAAGTTGACCACAGGGTTGTAGAAGTCACTGATGATGGTGCTGGCAACCCAGCAGACTGGAATGAGCTCGATGGCACCTGAGAGGATGAAGAGGAGCCCAGCCGTCAGAATAATATAGCCCTTGGCTTGCCAGCTGCTCTGCGCGCACCGCGTGCACTTCATCCCAGTGATGGCAACCATGAAAGCGAGGAACGAGAGCGCCGACCCAGCACACATCAGGCCTCTGGACGCCTGCAGGTCCGGCGAGAGGGCCAGCACAGAGTCATAGACCTTACACTGTGTCCTGATATTGGCTTGCCTGATGCAGTGCATCCACAGGCCTTCCCAAATGGTCTCAAATACGATGATGTTGTTCTCGATGAAGGCAGACACCCTCCACTGAGGCATGCCCGTGACAGCGAACGTCCCGATCATGCCAATGCCTCCAACAAGCAGCCCAGCAATCTGCAAGGCACCTCCAACCATGCTGCCTTTGCAAGGTGAGCACAGCTCAGCAGGTTCCGTGAGCCAGGCACACGCTGCTGGCAAAAAATGAGCAACTTTTTCCCAAAGTAGTTGCCCCTTGTGCAAAGAAAGTTTCAGAGTCAGTCTGCACAACTTTAAATCAGCTTAAATCTGGCACGCTCTACCTGGGACTTGGCTGCGCCTTCATCGCGTTTATAATTCCCCTGCCGCCACTGGCTCAAAGAGGCAAACTGAGCAATCAAGTGGAACAACTTTCCAAAGCGAGAGAAAGGACAGGGTGTGTGTAACCCAGCAAGAGCCACTTAGGATAAATGTACCTTCTGAGAAAAGTGCTTTGCACTGAAGTGGCTTATTTTAAAAAAAAAAAAAAAAAGGAAACAAAAAGAAAGCCCTACCCTTAGCTTTAGTTATTGTCTGCAGGTTTGTCTGTACTGAGGAAGCGGACTGGTCTTGGTAGGGAGACCTACGTGTGCACTGGCGCAGTTACTGAAGCTGTTGCACTGAACAAGCAAGAATATTCTGTCTCGGCTCAGTGGCAAACTGCCAGGGGGAAAGCAGAGCCCCGCTCCCCACCACAGGGCCTCTGCCCCAAAAATGCTTTTGTTCTGACCCTGCAAGGGAAGTGTTGCAGTGACAGGGTCAAGGAACAAAGCAAATCAAAATGATAAAATAACTCTGAACCTGAAACGGTTCTGCAGAGGATAATAAAAGCTGCAAAAGACCATTTAAGAGGTAGCAAGGAAAAATATGAGACCTCAGTCTTGCTAATACCTGTACACATATACAGCTTTACACATTTCTGGTGCTCTACCAAGTGTTACAGGAGAAGGCCGGCTTCTGGAGATATCCACACGCTTAAATGATATGCACAGTCAGGTCTACAGAATGGGGGTTTAAGCTATGTAGCAAATTGTTGTCCTGTGCAAAAGCAAACACGGCAATTACCCTATGATGGACTCTAAGGCAATGGAAAGCATTGGCTCTCCAAGTGAAGACCTATTAGAGCTATCCATATATAAACATATACTTAAGCAAAACATCATTTTAATTATAAAAAAGTTAAACATAATAATTACGGAGAGCAGGTGAACTGTTCATTTGAGAGTTCTTGTGTAATGTGACCAGCAGACAATCCTGGAAAACATCAAGTGAAGAAATTTGGAAAAGTCAGAGCAACAGAAACCTCAGCTAAAATCTAGGAAAAAAACCAGTCATGTAACAGTGGATTCTTTGAACAAATTCATATGGCTACGAATTACATGCATGAAATATTCAGCCCGACCTCTGCATGTACCTTAACATGGAAAATAAAAAATTAGGCATAAACTAGGATGCTGTGTTATAAAGTCGTACTCCATATGTTAAGACAAGAACTAATTTGTTACACTGTAAAAGATCAATTTAGGATATAATTAGGTAGATGTTGAAATGCTAGTCTCCTGCTATTCATTTGAACTCTCATGCCTCTATTTCTTTTCTTGCCATTTATATATCTTCTAAAACAGAAAGTAAATGCAAAAAAATAGAGCACTGCAGTGCTAAATATGCCAGCTTGTTGGCATATAAAAGATAGAGAAAAGATAGAAGTCCCACTTACATGTAATATTTTATGCTCCCTAAGTGTGTTTCTGTGTATGCGCGCATAAAACTGTGCTTAGGAGGCACAGGAAAGTCAGAAGCACTCTACAAATCTTTTCATGTTCAGTTTGGCTTTCACGTCCACCTGCTTTTCCAACCTCTGCAGCAGGTTGCTGCTTACAAAGACAAGCTGAAAGGATGAAGACAGGTAACCTCTTCTTCTGTTTCTGGTCCCTTGAGCCCTAATTTGTGGCCAGGTAACTTTCCATTATGCCGTTTTGGTCATATCTCTGAAATCAAACCTGCTGTCTGCGTGCCTGCCCTAATCCAAAGGCACCAAGTGCCTTGCACTGAAGAGTGCAGTTAGTCTGAGGGCAGCTCCAAAAGCATTTCAGGGGAAGAGAAGCTGAGAAGGAATCTGTTTTTTTCAGGTTTGCTCCTGCTGCTGTGGTGCTCAGCGGCAGCTGATCCCACTGCAACTGCACTGCCTGCCCTGCATTTCTCCTGCCACACATTTGTGTTGGCAGCTTTGGCTCCTGCTTGCCATCAGTCAGGCTCCCCTGGCAGTTCGAGCCCCTTTTGCCATGCCTGCAAGCAAGGCAGTGGAGGGGCCCTGTAGCCTCCTGCGTTAGGGACCGTGACTGCTGTGTGAGCTGAAGGCCCACGTAACTGGGAGAACCACGTGATTTCTGTGTAACTGAAATCACAATTTGCTGCTTTGCGTGCTGGAAACTAGTCCTGTAATAAAGACCTATAAGCAGTGGGGGTCTGGCTACAAGAATTTGGGAAAACCGAGTGGGGAAAATTTCTTGGATGACCAGATTCATAGAATCACAGAACAATCCAAGTTAGAAGAGCCTCTGGACGTCATCTAATCAAACCCATGCTTGAAGCTGTGCCCTTCAAGGTCACAAGGCTAAAAACCCAATCAAGGTCCATTTCAGTCATCAAAAATGTCCCGAAGACTTCTTGGGGCAAAAGGGTGGTTAAATCCTGTTCCCCTAAGGGTGACACAAGGAGGATATTGAGGAGAGGCTATAAATGCACAGTATTTCTCTGTTAAAATGGATTTGGCATATTAAATATATAATAATATAATTACCATTGCATAGTTTTGCAGCCCCATGCTTGCCACTCAAACAGCAAAGAAAAAGCTACCAGCCTATAGCAGAACAAATAAACAAGCACTTCAATAACATATCAGTAAGTAAACACAAATGTGATATAAGCAGCAGGACTGATTTTTTGTAGAGACTACTGAAGTTCTAATTTACAGGACATGGAAAATAATTAGCTGAGCAAATATAATATAACCACATTATTGATTAATTTACAAAAACATTAAAGCTCCCATATAAATGCACGGTAAGATTGTGTCTGCATCAAGGATTCAGTATTCACACATCCTTAGAAGAATTAAATTTTAGTGCCTTATCTTGCTTAAAACCATTTTCAGAAGGAAATGTAGGGAAATCTTATTTAGCATTATGGATTGCATCTTCTTGTTTACAATTAAAACACAGGAAGGGGGCAAGTCAAGAATCTCATTATTCATTCTTCTCTGTATTCACACATGCCATTTCATTAAGAGGAAATATCAGGAATACCTACGACTAGCTAATCGTGTTTCACTGTTGGTCACAGGATTCTATTATTCTGTTGTAAAACAAACATGCGCACACATGATTTAACCATTTTTCTCTTCTTTTCTTTTCTTTTCTTTTCTTTTCTTTTCTTTTCTTTTCTTTTCTTTTCTTTTCTTTTCTTTTCTTTTCTTTTCTTTTCTTTTCTTTTCTTTTCTTTTCTTTTTTTTCCTTTCTTTTCTTTTCTTTTCTTTTCTTTTCCTTTCTTTTCCTTCCTTTTCTTTTCTTTTCTTTTCTTTTCTTTTCTTTTCTTTTCTTTTCTTTTCTTTTCTTTTCTTTTCTTTTCTTTTCTTTTCTTTTCTTTTCTTTTCTTTTCTTTTCTTTTCTTTTTTCTTTTCTTCTCTTTTCTTCTCTTTTCCTTTCTTTTCTTTTCTTTTCTTTTCTTTCCTTCTCTTCTCTTCTCTTCTGTTCTCTTCTCTTCTCTTCTCTTCTCTTCTCTTCTCTTCTCTTCTCTTCTCTTCTCTTCTCTTCTCTTCTCTTCTCTTCTCTTCTCTTCTCTTCTCTTCTCTTCTCTTCTCTTCTCCTCTCCTCTCCTCTCCTCTCCTCTCTTCTCTTCTCTTCTCTTCTCTTCTCTTCTCTTCTCCTTCCCCACTATGTTAAGGAATTAATATCCTTAAAGTCAGCATCAAGCTTTTCTGGGTAACCCATGTATTTTCCAGCTCAGTGTTCCCAGCTCTGCCTTTGTCTCTTTTCTCCTCTCCAGAGCAGGTGAGTAAGTCAGCTGCCAGCACCCATTTTTCTGTACTCTTAGTGAATAATGTGGACCTAAAGCAACTACAGAACCATCTGAATAGAAAATATGTAACATTTCAGGACTGGGCTTCGTTGGTCTGTCTGTTAGCTTCAAACAGGACCCCATGGTCAGGGCACTTTCTTTCCCTGTCTCCTTGATGCTTTGGTAGAATCTTTCTCCAATTAATCCCCTCTTGTGAGAGCGAGCAGGGATTTCTCACCCTTCTTACATGGTTTTTCTTCTGAATGCTGCTCAGGGAGGAGGTGAAATGAGGAGATAACCCTGTGATCAGCTCATCTGCCACTTAGCAGTATTTCTCATGGCTCCTCTGGGAACCCAGTGGGCCAGCACAGCCCCGAAGTCCCTGTTATGACCTATTTTCAGCCACTAAAGGTGTTTTGGAATAAAACACACCAGGAAAATATGTTTTAACATAATATCCTTCCTCTTCCTGAGCATATAGCATTTTTTAATTCCAGAGTTGTGAAGTATTAACAGCAATCACCGATGCTGAGGGGGAGGTAGGGAGAATGGGAAGAAGTGGTTTCTCAACACCTCCAAAAATCTCACCCTGCATCAGCAGCACATTGAAAATAACCCTGATTATTGATGCTCTTATGGAAAAATAGGGGAGTGTTGATGTCAGACAAGTTGTTCAGCATTTTCTTTCCTGGAAGGCTATTATTACCATGTCAGGGGAAGTGCATTGCTCTGTGGCTCGCCCCAGGTATACTGTAACCTGGCACTAATTTTTCTCCAAGATCTTTTACCTCATGCAGCAGAACATGAAAAGCCAGTTCAACATATCTAGTGCAAGCAGAAAGAGTCACATATATTCATAATCAGCTTCACTGAAGAGCCAATTCTTTTCATCTGAGGTAGCTTTTACTGCTGTACCTTCTCTCTCCATCACTTACCACTAACAAGACACCACTGTCTAGATGTCAAAAGGGACAACGACAGAAGTGCAAAAATAATAATCCTTGGCTAGTAATGTAACAGCATTGCAGAAAATATTTTTGCCTAATATCCCAAATAACTTCACACATTTGCTTCTCTTGCTCCCCACGCTTTAAGTCCCATATATAAAATCCATGACAATGTGATGATGTTCTCCTTGGATTAACATGCGGTGCAGAAAATTCAATTTCCCTGCTTTTAACTTCTGTTTGTTTTGTGATGTGTTAATGTAGAAAATTTTCCTAACTCGGAACAGGGACACGCAGTTCAAAAACAGCGTTTTTGAAAATACCCAGTGGCTGAAGAGCATCAGAGGCAACAACTTCCTGTGCCATCTGCCTCTATACACCCTTAGAGATAGCTGAAACCTCATGAAGAGCTGGATACAAAGAGCTGACCTATAATGTTGCTGAATCTTCATAAAAATTAATAGCAGACAATGTTATGCTAAAGGAAGGGATGGAAAGCTATCCACTTGGCGGCTTGAAAAATGGACTAGATAAAGTTCATAAGCATATGTCCGGGAATCATTCTGCAGCAGGACAGATTCACCGTGAGGAGGCTATAGGACATTTCTGGCCCCAGACTCTAGCATTTGGTGTATGGGTTCTCCCTGCAAGCTAGAAAGGCTCATATTGGGAAGCTGACTTCTGACTTTGGATACTTAGCTTATACTCACTGAAACCCATCACTCCCTCTGCTGTGAAATGAGTAGGAACACAAAGTATTTTGTATAAGTCAGTTTCTTCTTCACGCAGAAAGAGACGTGATCACTAATGTGAAGGTCTGAGATGAATATATTTCTTCATTGTTTTAGAAAAAGTTCAGTGATTTATGTGTTTGAAAGAAACTTCTAAATCCCTGCTTATCCCATTCAGGTGGTTGCCTCAGCAGCATTCTCCAGCATTTCCTGCAATTAGCCTACAATTTACAGCTGCCAGACCTTCTTTAAAATGAAATGTTGCCTAAGATGATTTGATTAAAAGTTTTACATCTCTGGACAAAACCTATCATTCGTGACATTTCTCCTCCAACCCAGTGAAGCATCACCGTATTACATTTAATTTTCTTTTCTAAAAGTTCCCCAGGCTTTTATTTTTAGCATTCCTAGCATTCTTGCTGTGAAGGGCTGCCCATCCTGAACCATAAGACTTTCACAAGTGTGACGTGATAGCTCATAAAGGATAAAAAACGCCGGGCACTTCTTGTCTTCTGTTCTACCCGAGATGCCTCGACGACTGCTGCAGGATTTCACAGGTGGAAACGAGAGCAAAACTTCAGTTCTACCTGCTTGCCTAGAATCTATATCAAGAGTTTAGCAGAGAAAATGCTCAGATGAGATAAGGATTGTTTTCAAGTTAATTAATAATGTTTAATCTTTTGGTATAATAAGATCATTGTGTTGATAATGTATATGTTGTAGAAACAGTCTGGCATTTTTGAGGCATAACAGCAAACTCGCAGTTATTTGTAGTAACCCAAGGGGAGGGAATGAAAAGGGGACTCTGACAAGCAAACCCACAAATTCAAAATAAATGCTATGTGAAGTTAGAACAAGACTGAAGGGGGAGTGTTGTTTCTTTAGCACAGCAGTTAATCTGCAACCCACAGAATGGGCACGTGTATGCTTTAGAGGTAGTGCTGCGGTGCCAGGACCTTACACAAATACAAAGAATATGTATTCTTTGCTTCTGGTTTTCTGTCTTCTTCATAGGCTTCCCCAATCTTTTTCTTGATTTGCCTTTTTTATTCTTGTTAGAAATAATCCAGGCTTGTATCCCAGAAGTTTTCTAACGCGTTTTTGCCTCTGCAATAGCTTACATGGCTTTAGCATTAGTGGGTTGTTGTGGATGAGCAAAATAGCATCTTCAAAACCAGATCATCACAGCCGGCATAATTTCTGGAGAACGAACAGACGAATCAGTAACACAATAAATATCCTCAAGCAGGCCAAAAGAAGCTCTAGAGTTTTAGTCTTTGCATGGCAACTGCTGCAACGTGATAAACACTTTGTGCCAGAAGCCAGCAGCTGGCAGGTTTTCGGAGCCCTCCACAAATCTTCCGAAGCACAGCCCAGCACTGCTGGCGTTGCTGCTTCTCTCAGCAGCTGTGCCTGAGCTCTCTTCGGCCTCCGATGCAGCAGCGTCGAGTCACATCCAAACCTCACCTCTTCTTATGTGTTAAGCTCACTCAGGTGCCAAGGTTAACAGTGTTAATAAGCCTTTCTCCTCCTTAGAGTCTCCACAGTGTGTTTTTGATGGTAGGAGAGATGACATAAATATGCAAGCTGTTTTACAATGAAAGACCCTTGAGCCTGCAATAACAGTGCAGAGCATGGAGCCTACTGTGACGAAGTGTGTGCTAGTCTCAGTCTTTCACTAGCCACATCTTATAAGTTGCCCTGAACTCTGGGATGAGAGAGATGATGGAGGCAGTTGCTGCTTGCAAACGTCTTTCACCCACTGCCTGCCCTGGCGAGGGTCCCGCGTTCCAGAGGCAGGAAGGAAGGAGCTGCTGTTTCCACATGCAGGAACTTCAATCCTGCAAAAATAAAAGGGCAGCAGCCATTTGCTTTCTTTTACGTGGACACAGCATGGTCAGGAAATAGTCCAGCTCAGGAATCCAGGCCTAGGTACATTTATGAGAGCACAACTGGGTTTCTTTTGGGTGCTGGCCTGGGGAAACAAACTTCGACCCATACTCTAAATAGTCTTTATATGTGGGTGCAACACCTCTAAAGGCACTTTCCAAAGTTCATAGCAGACATGACTTTCTCCTTGCAAACAACACAATTGTCAGTGACGCTCTAGAAAAAGGCATTTAAAGCAGGTATGTAGAAGTAGGAAGCTTTTAAAAACTGAAGGAGCGATTAAAATATCATATAAAGGGGGATTTCAATGTTTTCTCCTTTGGCTGCTTTTTTTCCAATCTGATTGGGAAGCCATACATCCTAGTTTGCTTCTGGGTTAAAACTTTCTCCTTTATTGCAAAGTCTCCTTGTTTGTTGGCCTTCCACTGCTGCATCCATCAGTAACATGGGCCAGTGGTAGACCATATTCCCATAGACCAGGTTTTCTCACGGCAGACCCCTCCCAAATCCACTCACAGAGTAACAGCAACACCAGTCCACTTCTAATGCCAGAACTCTTCAAGACAAAGGCAGAGTGTTCCAGCTGCAATGTTATTCACAGATCAATATGCTATCAAATTAGTTGGGGTGCTGCACAATAAATCTATACAAATTTACCGTTAAATACCTACAGGACTAAACGAAACAAGATCTACATGAAACAGATGAGTGGAGGCAAGAAAAAGGGAGAACTTTATTGACATTTCAGTATTATTCATAGTATTTACCCAAACACACAAGCAATTTTCTGAAAGATAATTTAGCCACAGTGATCACCATATTCAAAGCAAAATTATTTGCTCACCAAAACGCATAAAAGAGAAAAAAAAAATGTAGTTTCGGGCTAGCAGAACAGCTGGAAACAAAGATGAAGAGAAGGATAAGAAGGCATCTGGGGAGGCTGAAGTGTGCTGGGTTGTTCTTTTTTTCCCTTGAACCACAGCAGGAAATCGTTGCCTTCCATGGAGCTCCCCTCTTGGGGACTGCTTACAAGCCCTGGCTCCTTGGGAGATGCGGCTCCTTGGATCTCCATTCTTACCTGTCCAAATCCTTTTCTTTTTCTGAGAAAACTGCAGGTATGTACCCAAACTGTCATCCACCTCCTCGCTCGTGCTTCAATATACAGCTGTTGCCCCTCCATCCTGCATATGTGTACTGGCTGCTCAGTGCTGAGATCTTCCTGTCCCCCCCATTCCCTGATCTGGCTGTTCTCTGTGTACCAAGGCGGAAAGGACACTCTGCTTGAGGTGAGTCTCTGCCCAAGTTTTTCTTTGTTTCCTCTTGGTGGGAGTCAGACCTGCATTACAGAGCATCTATGAGCAGCACTTTAGCGATGCAGAATGAGTCTGCACATTTGGTGACGGTTTTTGTATTTGCTTGCAGCCTTCCCAGCTGTGTCTTTTAGATCACCACCTTCTCCCAGATTCATGTTAAAAGCTTGTGCCAGTAAACTCACATTTGAATTTGGGGTATTAAGCGGTAAACCATCAGATGGCACAAGTTCAGCTGGCACAATGCACTCCTACTTTCATGAAAGTATGGAACAGAAGTACTTTTCCGAGATACAGCAACCATCCTGAAACATTATCAGTGCTATGACACTGCACCTCCTCTGATAAGTGAAATTTATCCTCATTGGGAAAATGTTCAATTTTTTTCCAGCATTTCTTTGTTCAGATCTGTGACCTGTTCTGCCAGAGTGCAAGACTGGGATGCACACATGGAATGTGAGAAGAGCTGGGTGCAATTGTTTCAAGGACAACATTTTTCAATCCAAGTAGGGTTTGGCTTTTAACAACAACATATGCTGCAGCAAATGTTCGTTTCTGTCAATGTAATTCATTATCAGTGAAATTTCCAAATGAAATATTTAAACAATGACAGAAATTCAAAATATTTAATTTAGAAGTCTCACCAGTCAAAGCAAGTTAAAAAAGAAATTGCTAAATAACAAGCCACCATTTTTCTCCACGTGATCTATTTTAAAAGCTAATACTTTTCTCTCTGCACGCTGAGAGAAGTATGATTGAATTGAATTTTATATGAAAATTCCCATGAAAAACAAAAAGAAACTTTTTAAAAGGAAAGTAATTAAAAAAAATTTCTCCATCTATTTCCTAAAGCTACTTATCCTTTTTTTCAAAAAGGTAAGCAATTTGCCACACACAGTGCCTTCCCCCCTTCTCACACATACACACATGTTTTTTCCTTTAGAAAGGCAGGCTGTAGGAGCCGCTGTCTCTTGGTGATGTCTGCTAAAGGAAAAAGAAACAGCAACAGTGCTACAGCCATGTCCCTGCCTTGCACAGCAGACCTGACTGAGAAAGCAACAGCCTTAGGACTGAAACTATGGACCATTTATCTAATTCTGAGCCTCCAGTAGGTGCATGCATCTCCTGGGCTAGAAGTACAAGAAAAAAAAAGGCGACATTGATCTGTGCCCTGCCCCTAGCACAGGACAATGGAGAATTTGCATTCTGAGCCTTCACCTGGTTTCAGCCACCCAGAGCCATCTACAGTCACAGAGTATTCTTTCTTCAGTATTATTCTGAATATTTCAATTAAGTACAAACCCAAAAGGAGAAAAAAAATCTATTAAAAATAAATGCTTTGAATATATATATACATCCAGTCTATCTCTGCAATAGCCCAAGTGACAATAAGCTGTAGAGTTTCAACTAGAGCATCAAATACTGTGTTATTGATCAATTATTACAAAATTTTTCCAATATCAAGTGCCATATGGGGTCCTGCTCCCCTACTGAAGACGTACGGAAAACTGTCATTGCCCTGTTTTGATGCAAGCCGTCTCTAGTTCATACGAAAGCAAAACAAGAGCCTCTCAAGTTCTGGCCAGAGGACAGGCTGCATCATTCTTTGGCCTTGCACAACTTGCCTGGCCACTGTGGAACTCCATGCAAACAAACATGATGGTGACACATGAGAATATCTCCTCCATCTTCACCTGGGAAGAGTGCACCAACATTACCACTCCGGAGCACTCACAGAGTGGAGAGGCACCACATCTTCTCCAGTCCCCTGGGCTTCTCCACTTGAATGTCCAGGGACAGTAGGGTTGTGCAGAAGTGGCCTCCAGCACAATGCCTGGGCAAGTGGGAGCTTCCTTCAACACGGATGGTGAATACAAACCAAGAGCAATCCAAGCAGATGCTTCATGTGTCTATGCTTCCAGCAGAAGAGGAAAGCCACCATGACATACGCATCAGGTACGCTGCCACCACATCCCTGCTGCAGAGGAGCACCATAGGTAGATGTTGGTGATAGCCAGATGCAGCTGCAGGTTTACAGGTGCCCATGGGAGCTATTTCAGTCCCAGAACAGTGATAGTCTGGGGCTCACCCCAACACAGATAGGGAAGGGCTGAACTTGATATAAGTTGACTGCTATAATTTTGACAGAGTGGTCATATGTCAAGCAATGTCCCAGGAGATGAAGGTGAAGGATTTGTGAATCCATCAACCGCTGTGCCAGGAGTGTTCCTGCCCCCAGTCCTGCCTGGATTTGCTACCTCTGTGCCAGCTGCTGTTTCTTTCCCCTCCCAGCCAGGGATACAAGGCTGAGTCCTTAGATCAGCAAAGGTCTGGTGTTAGGATATATCTCCACTACACATCATACCACAGCACAGAGCCAATGGAGCCCCAGATTAGGTTGGGTGTCCCAGCAGCTCCAGGCGAGATGGTTTCCGTTGTGACTCAGCTGCTTCCTCTGCTGAGCACACGAAATGATCCCCATGCGGTCTTGTCAATCTGCAGGCTCCACATATGCTTCAGAACAAGCATGCCTTCACATCTGCTGACATATAAAGAGGAGAGCCCATACAGTACTGCAGGATTTAATGAATATGATATTTCTCATACTCAACTTCTTACATCCCCCCTTGGAAACATGTAGAGCAAAGGAGCTGTGTAAGGTCGCAGGCAGTAATAGATCACCACTTCCAATCAATATCAAAACAGAAAAATACAGTTTATAGGCATAAACGGTCCCCTAAATGTGCAGTTCAGCAATATCGAAGCTATAGCAATCTGTCCCACTGCTTCACACAGTTCTCACCTCGGTAGTATCTAAGCAGCTTCCAGTTTGTGGCTATAAAGTCAGGTACCCCTCAATTAAGCATGACAATACCTAGCACTTGTTAACAGCCCTTGTCAGCTGGTAAGCACATTACAATTATTAATTAGGCTTTAAAATATTCATCAGATGTGGGTTGCTAAGTACAGTAGGGTTATCTCTGTTAAGTGACAAAAAACCACGAATGCAGTTACAGCTGTGCAGCCACCAGAAAATTATGCATGTGCTTCATGCCTCAGAATTTCAGTGTTCTTTTACATCGTGGTTATCATCCTTTCAAGGACTGAGAAGTCTCGTCTATTCTGTGATTTCCTGATATACACACCTGCACTGTCAGCATTTCCTGCTCATTTTCCCTTCCCTTTAAAGCATCAGCAATTTAGAAGCCATAAGGATATAAAAATTACTTACTGGCTGCCTGGTCGCTGAGCCCGTTGGTGGAACAGACTTTCAAGCCCGCACATGGGGGTAGGCAGCAGGTACATTCTGCTCTTGAAAGTGTCTGCTAATTCAGGTTTGAAATGCTCCACAGTGCCCGTAAACCAGCGTTAGTGTCTGCTGAGCTCACTCCTTACAGACCTGGGCACAGGGCACGCACAGAAAGAGCAGGAGTGCAGACACCTGGAGGCAACAGCTAGCAGCTCTTAAGAAATCTAATGGGCCAAAAAGTCTGCACACAAGCCAGCCCACAAACGTGCAGCGCAACCCACTGGGACGCACACTCCAGTAAGTTGAGTCGTTTCTGAAGAAGGCATCCCACAGGGCAAGCACTGAGCGACCCAAACCATTCAGGGCAAGATCAAAGGCATCGCTTGATTCCTGCCTTTCCGCACAAAAGCACTGGTGGAATCTGTTGTGGGCTGGGTTTTTTGTTTCCATTACTTCTTTTTTGGGGGGCCAAAGGGAAAAAAGTCTAAAGAACCATGTGCTGAAATGTCTCCAGGTTTGGAATGCCTTCCCTAATTTGACTGCTGCAAGGCACCCAGCAGCTTCAGGACAATGAAAGGCTGTATGCTGGATCATTCAGAGAAGTCAGCTTTAAAAAGAGACAAGTCTTTACTTTTATCTAAAACTGAATAGCGTTTCCTTACAATCCCAAAGATAGGAGACTGAAGAGCGTGCTTGCAGCAGAGATTTAAGCCAACCCTTTGCCTTTGCTCTGCAAGAACCTGGAATCACTCACACAGTTGCTTACAGCATCCCACTGCAGCCTGAGCTTCCCATGCTGAGAGAGCAGGGGTTCACTCAAGCCTGTGAAGACGGAGCTGAGACTCTCCTGCCAAGGAAGGGGCAGGGCGAGGTGAAGGACAGAGCCATGAGGAAAGATCTAGAAAGCGAACGAGCCCAGCAGCTCCCTCCACCTCTGGGAACTGGTGCTGGTGGAGTCACCACAGGGCATTTGGCCGATCCCACTAGCTATGCCAACAACTGTCCTCCAGAAAAGAAAGCCAGTGCTCTTTCTGTGAACATCCAGGCAGTAAACCGTGCCAGCTGGCCCCGCCAGGGTCCCCCACCGGTGTTATAGCACCATAGAATCATAGAATCATAGGTTGGAAAAGACCTCTAAGATCATCAAGTCCAGCCATCTGCCCAACACCACCTTGCCTACTAAACTATATCCAGAAGTGCCACATCTATACGTTTTTTGAACACCTCCAGGGATGAGGACTCCACCACCTCCCTGGGCAGCCTGTTCCAATGCCTGACCGCTCTTTCAGTAAAGAAATTTTTTATAATATCCAATCTGAACCTCCCCTGACACAACTTGAGGCCATCGCCTCTCATTCTATCGCTAGTTACTTGGGAGAAGAGACCAACACCTGCCTCATTACAACCTTCTTTCAGGTAGTCGTAGAGAGCAATAAGGTCCCCCCTCAGCCTCCTCTTCTCCAGAATAAACAACCTCAGTTCCCTGAGCCACTCCTCATAAGGCTTGTTCTCTAGACCCCTCACCATCCTCGTTGCCCTTCTCTGGACATGCTCCAGCACCTCAATGTGCTACTTGCAGTGAGGGGCTCAAAAATGAACACAGTACTCGAGGTGCAGCCTCACCAATGCTGAGTACGGGGGCACGATCACCTCCATGCTCCTGCTGGCCACACTATTCCTGATACAAGCCAGGATGCCATTGGGCCACCTGGGCACACCGCTGGCACATCTTCAGCCAGCTGTCAACCCACACTCCAAGATCTTTTTCCACCGGGCAGCTTTCCAGCCACTCCTCCCCAAGCCTGTAGCATTGCATGGGGTTGTTGTGACCAAAGTGCAGGACCTAGCACTTGGCCTTGTTGAACATCACACAGTTGGCCTTAACCCATCGATCCAGTCTGTCCAGATCACTCTGCAGAGCCTTCCTACCTTCGAGCAGATCGACACTTCCACCCGACTTGGTGTCCTTCACCCGCAGTCTGGAGCTGCCCCATGCCAGGGTGCATGACATGGAGGTGGGCTCAAGGGCAACCAGCTCAGGCCTGGGCTAGCTTAGCTGAGCTGACAGGGCTTGGGGCCTTGCAGGGGTTAAGGGTGTGGTTAAGCAAAGAGCTGCTGGTCATGGCAATGAACTGCTTTGCCAGCACAAATAATTAACCTGGTAAAAAAACCCGGTAACTCAGTTACCAGGTTCAGATGCTGCGTCTTTGGGAAAGACTGGCTTAAAGCACTGACAAATACTTCGAGGGTCCACTCTACACCCACTGAACTACAGTGTGTACTTTTGCCTGACAGGGTAAACAAGATTTTTGTGTCAGGTTCTTTGAATTTATTCCAGTTGATTGGATCTAAAACCTCTCATAACTACACCCTTTTGTACTATACATACACAACCATTTAATACACAGTGAACCTTGTATCAGGGCTCTTGCTGGGCTCTTGGAAGATGTTATACTGCAGCTGTAAAAATTACTATTAGCTTTTAAGTTGAACCATCAGATTAGTGTCTTACAAGTAACAATTCCTATGACTTGAAAAGTTACATCTCCAATATTACAGCTATTTACTACCAAATAACAATGATAAGATTACTTCTTCTGGCAACGCTGACTGACAAATTCCATTCAAATTGTTTTAAAAAGTACTACCCCTAAAATCACCTTCCTGAGCAGTTAAAAAGAAAAATTTTGTACCTTTTCACCAAAAACCTTAGGCAAAATCAATAGCCTTGGCTTCTATCCAGAAATTAAAAATTAAATAGGTAATGGCTGAAAAACATATTAAAAAGCTGCCTGCTCCCAGTGGCACTGATGGCAAATTCTCATCTATCTTCTTTTTGTATTTCGACAATAAATGCATGAAACAGGTGTTGTTAAGCTAGAATTTGCCCTCTACAGGAAAGGGGGGTACAGTTATGACTCTTTGTTCTTGTGAAAAACAAGCCAGGTCAGAATTCTTTGCAATGGTGCCTTCTGCAATGCTGTCCTTACTAAGTGATAGACACTATGTGTAGCTATAGGGATGCTAAACAAACAAATGTGATACAGACAGATGGAGGGGAATGAGAAATATGGAGGGAAAGTCAGTGTGATGACTGGCACAGCTCTATACTTCTAATCCCTTCTCTTCCCTCCTCTGCAGTGTCCCAAATAATCCTTATCTAAATATTTTATTCTGAAACTATGTTGTCTCTTATCTTTTTACACCATGTTTTTGTATTTGATCTTAATCTTCTATTTAGCTTGTACCAGCCTCTGGCCTTTTCACATTTAAAGATTTCCTTTCTGCAGAAATTTCCCATTAGTAGTATGAAAAAATAGAAGTATTTCTGTGCGTAAATAAGCATGTAGGATCTGGCATTATGGGGGGGAGAGATATGGACGTTTTAGCATCAACTTGTTTTCCTGAAAGTTAAAGCCAAGTCACATAATTTTTTTTTATGATGATATTTTCCGTAGGATGAAGGCATGCTGAAGGCAGTGCAGTGAAATTACACCAATTTACAGTATTGCAATGCATCAGACTCCAGCCTCCTGTCTCAGGAGTGTGCCTCTAACTCCCATAAACAGCTCTGGAGTTGTTTGGAGGAAACGTTTGCTTTATAATTTCACCACAAACTAGAAAGTCAACATCAGCTATAGTGTTGCTAAATTATTCCCCCCTCACAAAAGCAGCTGTGAAAGATTATCATTACAGGTCTCCAACACCTTATTTTTTCTGTTACAAATTCTCATTTAAGATTGTTGATGAATATTAATCCTTATTATTCCAAATTACCACAGAATGTGGCAATCACGAGTTCCTCATAAGACAATCAAGACTTCATACTTTCTATTGCCACTTGAGTTTCTTCTGGTGGACGAGAAACTCCTTTTCAGAGCTGCGCCTGAGCATTGGAGGTAATTCAGCACTGTGCCCTTCAGCATAGACGCAGAATCCTGGTTCTTGTGGTTTTCCCTCTCTGCTGCAAGGCCACAGCCGAGAGAGCCTGCATACCAAACCAGCTTTCCTTTTCCTCACATATTTCAGAGCAGGGAGTGGGATAAAAAAATATAAGCCTAAAAAACTGTTTTCTTTGGCAACCATATATTTACTTTGACCTTATCATGCTACACAAAAAAGCTGGCCTCGGAATACAGCTCCATTGCCACAAAGCTGCAGCTGCAGAGCATGTAGGGAAAGCCATGCTATGGTCACCCTGGCTGTCACAAGGAACAACAGAAATGCGAGCACGGACTTTAGTGTGGGATGTGAAGGCTCAGCAGGGACCTCAGATTCGGTTTGGGAGCTGCAGCTGAAGCCCAAGCCACTGACAGCCATTACTGCCGTTTCTTTTGCTAGCTAAGTAAAGTTCCCTAGTGCTTTAATCACATTGCTGTTTGAGCAGAGAAGGCAATTATTGTACAGAATTATCTGCAAAAGCTGTGCAAAATATTTACAGTGAGTGATGAGTCCCTGGGCTTATGTTTCCAGGAACTTGGCCTCAGGTTTACTGGCTTCATGATTATAACAAACCTCCTCCCACTTAGCCTCCCTCACACCACGCAGCTTGCAGTTTTCTAAACCCAGACAGCAAATGAAGACACCAGGGTCAGGCATAGCTGAGAGAGAAAAAAAATCTGCTCTAATGAATTCAGCCTGGATATTTATTAATTTTCCTCATGTTAAACACCCAAACAAACCCACACAGGATGTTTGCTTCCAACCAATGAAGACTGCAGGGTTTAATTAGCTGAAAGCTCCACAAACTGAGCCCTGCTGAGTTTGCAGTGCTGCGGTTATAACCCAAGTTTTAAAGGAGGCAGAAATGGCCGTAGGATATCTAAAGATGTCCTGGATCAAAGTGAAATGGTGAACACCTGAGTTCAGGTGATAATGCCATCAAATTATTTTAAAGTGTGATGAACACCGTCACTGTTTTTCTAGGGTCTCTTTGAACTGCTGGAGTGTTGCAGTCTGTGGCAGATGCACAAACACACAGCTAACGTAGAAGTAAGCATCGAGCACACCCAAAGTGAGATGGTGTGTCACATTACTCAAACTTTTGTGGCTGCTTTTTTAAAAATATGTGATATCCTTGCAAATTCAGGTAGCAGTTGCCTTTATTTTCCTTTCTTGTATGAAAAATGAATGTAAAAGCCTCAGAAATAGTGATGCTGTATGTCTGTTTTGATAAGCTGATATTCTTCTTGTCAAATGTAGCTTGTAGGACTTAACATCTCTTCTTTAGATTTATTAACATGGTTATTTTTACCAGTGTGTACTTCAAACACACAGTTACATACCATTTCACAGCAGGAGCACAATCCTGATCCCTCATGATGAGATCTTGCACTGTCGTCCAGTATGGCAAAGACAAAATGAGTCAACCCTACAGCAGTTCCCTTCCCAAAGCCAGCCCTCGCAGGAAAGCCTGCCCCCAGGAATCATTCCCTTGGCTCACGGGCGGCCTTGCTCTCTTGTCCCTACAAAACAGCCACCAATTTCCCCGTGTCACTCTCTGCAGCCCTGGGTGCTTTGTTGCCCTCTCACTCCCCGTGGTGCTTTCGGCTAAAGCCAGAAGAGTAAAGGCTGTTGTTTTGGGAAAGCTATTCTGTTCTTTCCCAGGAAAGAAGACTCCCAAAGTCTGTCTCAAAAGAGGTGTGCTGCTTGCTTGATCTGTTTTGTCTTCTCCTGGTTTGGATCCTTGGGGAACCCGCTTCTAGGCTTTTAGCTCTTGGGAACCCAGCTGTCTCCTGACTACAACACTGGCTGTCCTCCTAGTTTCCCAGTGCACCATTAATCCACTCTCTGCTGCTTCGGACAGCATCACCCACTCCCCAGTTTGTTTTGCATAGAGACGGAAGCAGAAATTCCTACCTGGGCCCTAAAAGAGCTGCACTGGGAAGTCCTGCCCCCAGAACACAGGATGTCACCTTTTATCGCCATTGTCACCATATTACTTTGTGTGCTTACTATTTTTTTTTAATCATCATTTGTTATGCTTTGTCTTTCATATAGCCTTGATTTGAGAAAAACTTTTTCAACTCAGACAAAGGTTGGAAAGGATCATTTACAAAGCTAAGGTAAGTACTGAAGAGTCCCTAGATTTCAGTCCTCGGGTATAACCTGACTAAATGATCTGTAAGTGAAAGGTAGCTCTAGAATTTGAGGCTAATTGATATCTGTGTATGTCACAAATTTTAATGCAGGGTCTCACAGAAGGTTGACACATAGCTACGGTGCTGCATCATGCCCGCTGTTGCTACATTTGCTTCAGTGAAATCACTGAATTTGTATTGATGTAGGGTCAGCATAACATAAAGGAAAATTAGGTACATGATTGCTGATGTTCTGGTCAGTACTGTGATTTTTTAATAAAGTCTGTTTTGATGAATTGATGCCGACAACAAACTATCCATTATTTCAGCATTTGTCTTCCAGTGCTTTGCATTTTGAGCACTCAGAGCTATCTGTGCCAACTACATGTCAGTTCTGTCCTGTCATCATCTCACACCCACTTCGCATAAAAGTCAGCAGCTAGACAGAGGGATGGCAGGGAAGAACAGCCTGGAAACAGGCTCCATGCCAGCTCCCCTGACACCCCCAGGCTGAAGTTCCTGGGCGACAGATGCTTACGCAGGCCTTGGGGGCAGGGCTAGAGGTGGGCTGGTCCCTTCTCCAGCTTCATCCTTCCTACACTGGCGGGACCAGCAGGGGCTTCCCTCTCCATCTTCCTGGAAAATCTTCTCTCTCCAAAGGGACCTCAGCCAAAGCCCAACCAAAGGCATCGAGCTGTGTCCACCCTATGAGCATCCAGCAAAGGTCATAGCGGGACAGAAAGAAAATCGGCTTGCCACATGGCAGCAGATTCGGTTCTAGGCTATAAAAGGCTGGAGTCATGAGAAGAAAAATGCCTTCCTCTGCAGCAGCACAGGGCTGTGCACGGGACCAGGCTACTTGGACCATCGTCTGTCAGATGCCACTTAGAATAAGCTGCCAGGAGAAGCCGTCTTGCTAGGAGCAGCTGCGGGGTCGAATAAAGCTGTGTGTACACTGCAAAGTTAAAAACAACTCCAAGCTTAATGACTGTTTTAGTGGTGACCTGGAGACCACATGAAGCAGAAAAAGCGGCTTGAATGTGCTCTCTGGTTTATTACCACCCATGTCTAAAGTAAAGCAAGTCAAAAAGATTGTTAAATCCTGCTGCGGTCTCAGGGACCAAATCAACCAAACAAATAATTCCACTGCTGGTTGTTAACACATCCCAGAAATGTGAAACAAAAAGTATAAGCCATGTATTGCTCCCCTCGCTAATTTTAAACACGGTTCTGCAGACAAGAAGTTCCTTACTGCAAATCCATTACAAAACAGCAACAACAGAGAGGTAAAGCAAAATAAAAACTCCACCTCTCCCTACTGAAGTGCAATCCATTTCTAACCTTTTATTTTAGCTTTTGTGTAGACAACCAGCATCAAAGCGTAATCAGACATAACAGAACTACGTGCTTTTGCCAAGCCATGGTTAAAAGAAGAAAGGCTGCTGTGAGGCTACACTGTTCTCCAGTTTACTGTGCAAAGAATGACAGCGGAGGTGGCAAGAACTACCATTGCTTTCACAGAAGATGGACAATTGGTTCTCTGAATTACAGAAAGATTCAGCTTAAATATAATAATTAGCACAGAATGGAAATGGAAGTTTCTTTCATAACAAATAGCAATTACTGAGAAGGCCTGGCTTTAGGAGTTAATGTGAGTTTCTAATGAATAGGGAACTACGCAGCGGATGTACGGAGAGCAATTTAATCAGCTCAGGGATATAAGGGGTCACAGTCAGCTGCAGTCAGCATGTTGGAATATAAAACACGTGTATTAAAATATCAATAAAGGAAACAATTAATCCATTCAAAATACAGGCTAAGAGTTAGTCACTGTATTTCTCCAGACTGCATGGTGCCACCAAATCAAAAGCTATCATTCCATTCACCTAGGAAGTCAAAAGGAAAAGAAACGTGTTGTCCGTATACGGGAAATACAGGGACTCCTGAAGTCCTCCGTAAGCATGACAGATCACCCAAAGTTGCCCAGCCTTCCAGGGACACAGAGGGAAGGGGCAGCCACATATGGCACAGCTTCTGTATCTGCAACAGAAAGGAAGAAAAAGCAAGAAAAGATTTACCACTTCAGAAAAATTAGAAATGCAGGAATTTTTAAGGCAAGCAGAGAAAAAGTGGCGGTGAGGGGAGGCAAGGACATGAGCAGGAAGGAGGCAAGGCTTTGCAGGAAGGGAGTAGGGGGTTAAATCTTCAGGGTAAAAGCAGAATAATGAAGAAAGGACCAAAAACTAGAGTCCCACAGAGGGAGAGGAGCAGGAGGATGGCGCCTTCAAATGTTCCAAAATCCTGACAATGTGAATAGTCTTACCCTGAGATTTTTGGACTCGGTCCATCTGTCTCTTAATACTTACCAGCTATATATCATCTTCAAGCACCTGCGGAAACATTAATCCTAACACCAGTCTTCTCAGGTACATTTGTAACGTTATTGTCCTCTCTTACAAATAGGACCGCAGAAAGATGAGAAATGAAACCAGGCAGAAGGTCTTAAACTGTGTCTAAACGAGGTGTCAAGTGGTGTTTTAATTCATGTTAGGCAATGCTGGGCGGTTTCTGCACCTTTTCTCCCAGTAGAAACAAGTCCAGGCAAGCCAAACTTTCTCCTTTGTCTTCTCAGCATAAACAGACATATATGCTGAAATTACAATTAACAGCTGAGGAGGAGGGATCTGCCTCTATAATATGAAGAACTTAATGAAGAGAAGTTAATGAAGGAGTATCAGTCTGGCTGAGGGCAAGTACCAAAGAGGAGAGAGGAATGTCTCTGCTGAGCCAGGGGAGTGTGACACGGGGCTATTGCAGACCAGGTCATACGGCAGGAAACCAGGAGTTAGGAGCCATCCCTCATCTGCAAAGGAACGTTTTTGTGATTCGAGGCCCACTGCAATACCATTTACACAGGAGCTGCTGACAAGGAACACTGACTTCCCCGCTTGCAGCTGAGATGTGGGCAGCAGTGGAATTCACACTTTCATCCAAATATTTCACTGAATTTCCCCCCAAGTGCTTTTAATATCTCATTGCTTTCATTGTGAGTTGATCTGCTTTTCTTTTAGTGCCACCAGCTGCTCCACACACGAAAACTGTTGGCTGTGAACTTCAAAGTTTAACACTGATATTCACTGCAGTTTCATGCCAAGGTTCTTACAGGAGAAGATGAAGAAGGGAAAGTAGCTTGTTAGGGACATATTTCTCTTCTGGAAAAGTGCTCTTCAGGTACAAATACATTATTCTGCACACATAACTACAGGCATAACCCATCAGACCACAGGGCCACCTAGTCAACTGCCCTGTTTCCAAAGCAGTAAGTGCCTAAGTGATGTAGTTGTGTAATAGTGCGCCAAGTGACATCCTTCCTCAGAATATTCCCAGAAGACTGCCTCTCGCAATTTTCAGCTTAGAGTCTTTTCAGTATTTTTGTATTTACTAGCCCTCAGTGGACTTTGTTCCCAGTCATTTGTCCAATAACAATTTGAGCCAAGATAACCAGCTATTCTGCTGTGCAGCTCACAGTCCCACATCTGAACTGCACCCTGTGCAAAGCAAGGTCTCCTTCTGCAGCGAGCTCCAGGGATGGCTGTCTCATTTGACCCCTCCTAGCTCTTTCTTTGGGAGACTCTGTAAACAACCATTCCATGCTCACCCTCTCCTTGTCACTAGTGATTTAATACACTTCTGCCATATCCCGTTGTTGTCATTTCTTTCCCAACCTGGAGAATCTTTGCTCGTACAGAAACTATTCCATACATCCAGCTATCCTCGCTGTCCTTCTTGGTATTGTTTCTGTGTCAGCTGCATGCCCTCCGAACCGAGAGGGCCAGATCTGAATACACATTTAGGATGCAGGCACAGCATGAGTTTGTGTGATGGCGACATGCTGCTTTCTGTTTTGATCGTTATGCCTTTCCTAATAATCCCTAATATTCAACGTGCTAGTGTGATCAATAACAAGCATTGTGATGATGTTTTCGTGCAACAAACTATTAGAAACCGAAGAGCTCATTCTTGTGAAGCAGCAATCACTTTAGAGGCCATCATTTTATATGTGAAATTAGGATTGATTTTCCCATGTACACCACTTCATGTTTCACTACAATGAGTTTCACTGACCACTTCACCATCTCATCATTCGCTCTTACAACGCCCTTCTGCAGTTCTCACAATCAGTCTTGCATTCACTGCTCTGAATAACTTACTATGATCAGGGAATATTGTCACCTCATTTTTTCCATTTTCGGAGCATTTAGGAATACATTGAACAGCACGAGCTCCCCACACATATCCCCGCAGGAC